>NC_088863.1:18304526-18604526 GCF_032884065.1 Artemia franciscana
ATTTAAATCCTATTTCAAAAAAGGGGTCAAAACAATTGTGTTAGTCTGTGTGTGATAAGACCATCCCCCCGTAAAAAAAAAACCAACTAAATTCATTTATTTTAGTTTCAGGGAAAGCAACAGAATTGACTACCTTCCCTGGTCCAGGACTGCAAAATACTATCGATAACAGTCCAGTTTCACCAGGAGAGTTACCACAAGATGATATTAGTAAGGGTATATCACAAAATTCCCCCCCCCCGATTTTTAGTTTAGAATAGAAAAGCTAAACAAGCTTGTGGAAATTGTTGAAAATAATATTTATGGGGACATATGTTGACATTTGCCTAGGAGAATATCTCTTCAAACGAATCTTTTTACGACAGTCTGCACGATCTTAGGTGCACTCCTAATGAATACAGCTTTGCCAAAAATGTATGGGCAGAGGAAGGGTGTAAAAATAGGTTTGACTACTGCAAGTTGTATTTTTCAAGCGATGTGCTCACTCTGTTGGAAATTGAATGTAAAAATACAGAAAAATTTACGAGGAATTTGGTCGTGATCTAGAGTATTATGTTTCCACTCCTCATATGGTAATGGACCTCATTCTGAAAATTAGTCGGGAAAAAATTGGCCTCCTCATCGACATTGATCAACACCTGTTTATCGAGTGGTCAGATAGGGATGGTACGTTTTTCACGGGGATCGTATCTTGGAAACTGATCCAACTGGAGAGCAGACAGGGGAAAATTTCGGATGCAGTTTTCCTTGATATGAATTTCCCATATCCCTCGGCTATGTTGTGACCATAAATGGCTCAATGACCCTTCTGCCAATAAATACCCAGCATTGCCAGTGTTGAGGAGAATGGGCCGGTGGGATCATTTTTCGAAATTGATGGTGAGATAACAGTGGAACTTCATGATTCGGTCAAATATTTTGCTTTTCCGGCTCAATAGACCTGTGTCTAGTGTCTCTTTGAGTCCTCGCAACAAATCTTTGGTGGAGGTTGAGGGAATGCAGTAGACATCTTCAAAACAAAAACTTATTGCGGACCTCCTGCCGAAAAATACTGTATTACACCATGCAGCGTTGAAATGGATGTGCAAAAATGGTTTTAAAGTCGCGAAGATTCATAGAGCCCCCAAATTCAGTCAAAAACCTTATTTGAAAACGTTTGTTGACACTTTTGTCAAGAAACATTCCGAAGCAAAAACAAAGGTCAAAAGGAAATCTAAAAACTTATTTTAAATTTGGCCTTTGGTAAAATGTGTGAAAGTGCTCGCAATAAGAGTCGTTGTGACGTTGTGACCGATCCCGAACAATGTACTCGAATTATCGCCGATACAAATTACACTGCATTTACAATCATTGCTATAGACATGGTACTATTGAATAGAAAACAGAAACATTGTATTAAATGAAAATATTGCGGCAGGCAGGGCCATCTTAGAAATTTCAAAAAGCTCATGTTAGAACTCCACTCTAATGTGGCAAGGGTAAAATGGCCGGAAGAGGGACAAGTAGAGGTCTGCTATGGAGAGAGGATTCTCTACTTTTGAAAGTCAAAACAGAGAACCTACTCGATGATTTGGCTAGCAGTGAAATGATCTGTTTTCCGATGGACTATTCCAACTGGGACGGGGAAGTCCATCCAAAACTAGTCGGACGTTGAGCTCCAAATCAACTTTTATTTTTAAATTCGAAAATGGGAAAAAACATGGTTTCCTAGGTTATGTTTGCAAGTCCAAAGGTGTAGTTTATACTGACACACACCAAGGAAAAAAATTGCAAGGAAATACCCACGCAATATGTGGAAAAGAATTTTGCGATGGACGTTTATAGGAATTTTATTGTTGAAAATACAATTCCACGAGCAAAACTGTTGGCAAAACTGTTGGCAATTCGCTCGTTAAAATATAAATATTTTACTAGAAATGTTTAAAAACTTGCCAAGAGTACCATTTTTGACAAGATTTATGTTTGAAGAGATGGTGTGAGTACCTTCACCCTTGGGTAATACTTAACATCCGACCGAGACAAGTGTTTTCGTCATAAAGTCTCGGTGTGAGTAAGCTTCTTTAAAAATTCCCGAAACCTCAGGGGATGCTTCGCGGCCTTTTATCCCGGGGGAGGGGGAGCACAACCTTTGGCCGCCCCGCCGGCTGACAGTGGGGGAGGGGACCATCACCGCCAACATCTTTTAATGATTTAGAGCAGATTCTTTTTAGTGTTGTATTATTAAAAGCAAACTTTTGTATATATATATATATATATATATATATGTATATATATATATATATATATATATATATATATATATATATATATATATATATATATATATATATATATATATATATATATATATATATATATATATATATATATATTATATATAAATATATATTATATATAAATATATATATATATATTTATATTTATATATATATATATATATATATATATATATATATATATATATATATATATATATATATATATATATATATATATATATATATATATATATATTTATATATATATATATATATTATATTTGTATTTTTGTATTTATATTTTTTATTTATATATTCACAATTCAATATAGCAAACTCTTTGATTTCAACTCAGATTTTTTGTTCAATGAACAGGGTTAGACACACACAGAGCAGTGACAAAGAGAAACAAAGATTATGTATCAGTTTATAACACGTTTCAGGAGTTTTCTCTATAGGCCATCAATGAGTGGGGGAACAACACTTTTGATGAAAATAATTCAGAATCGAGGTGAAATGTTAATGGCAGGAGATAAACATGAAACATGATATCATCAAACATGAATAAAAGTATATACTATGGCTATAGTAGTTGGGAAGAATCATTTGATTGGATAAGGGCTATTGAACCTGAAGTTAAATTCATTAAGGGATTGAATGTTGTGTTCAATTCAATTGAACCAAATTCTTGGCTTATAATTGACGATTTATCCGAATCAATAGAACAATGTTCTGAGGGAATCATTCGATTGTTCACAGTACAGTCCTATCATGAAAAAATTTCAGACTAAAAGTATTCGAAGACTCGCATTGAACTTTACTCATTACATTGTGTGTAAATATGTTCAAGATTCAAGTTCCCTCATAACTTTAAACAAGCAAATTTATCTGGGTCAACTGAAACTTCTGTTTTCAGCTTAAAATCAGGCTACAACCAAACCATAATAAAAACACCTCTGAAGAATTGCGTGTTATTATTAATGTTTTTGATTGTGAAATAACAGTATATATGCCGGTGGGTGATAGGAAAAGATATTAGTTGAAACGATGACGTTGAAGAGGCTATATCACAATAGACACTTATCTTTTTTGAGTAGTTCGAAAACGCCGCTATGAAGGTCATACTGAACAATGTAGATCGAGAATTTATCAAACACATTTCGTGTTTGAACACGAGCTGTGTTTAAATTTAACTGCAGGCATTGTTCAGCTGCCAGATGCTATTAAGAAGCAGACTAGACAACATCAATCCATTGTTCGTGCACTATGCAAGAGAACAACCAGTTAAAAACAGAAAAGAAAACATTTCGTTTAGGCAGGGGAAGGTTTTTTCAGTTTTATTGCCAATTATTGCCAGTCTTGTTAGCAATCTTTTTCTTTCTCCACCTCAATCTAAAGTATTGAAGAAAAAGGCTAAACCCTATAGATTGACTGCAATTGATGAAGCCCTGCCTCCACTGCAAACCTTTTAGGGCAATCTCTAAGATTTCCTTAATAATAATAGCATACCTGATGATCAGGAACTTTTAATTTTTGAAATGGCACTTCGTCGTGTTGACAAAAAAACATATCAAATTAAACACTTTGGTGTTGTGAACGCTGCGGATAGGATGCAAGAGTCAGATACTACAAAATCATCTGCGTTAACACCACTACTACTACTGGAGGGACACTTACCAAAAATATTAGATTTATTAGCAAGTCTCCTATCGGGAGCAGATAGAAGATACAAGTCATCCAGTCACTCTAGGTAGCAACACTTACAATCTCAATCATCCAGTAAATAATTTTGTCTCAAATCGCAAGAAAACGCTATCCATTTACACAAATCTCCTAAAATATTTACACACATCGAACTTCCCCAAAGCAGTTGTGATTAAAAAAAAAGTTTTAAAAGAATTGACATCATTATATGATGATTCTAAAAAGAATGATTTCTAAATATTACTGCTAACAAGCACGCCTAGATCAAACTAATGCAGCAGCAACTGCAGCAGCAGCATCAGCAGCAGCAGCAATGATTCAACTTTAGAGAGTAGAAAAAACCGTCTTCCCACCACCACAACCTCTGTAGTATACAAAAGGTTACGCTGGATGAGGTGGTAGAAAACACTTACAAGCAAAAAGGATGAAACTCTGAACCGTATCACTGCAAAAGTTGGTGAGATTGGATGTCAGCGCCCCCCGTAGACTAGAATATGCCTCTAATGTTCAACAGAGTGTAGCAAAAGAATATCTTCAAAATGAACCTAGCTACACTCATTCATCAAAATCGCAGACTTCAAAGTAATCAATATAGAAAAACTAAGGCATTAAACCCCCCGCCAATTATGCAAGATAACCTTATGACTTTGGATGAGTTGCAAGAACAAACAGTACACCGTACAAGTACATTTTGTTTGTAATTTTTAGTTGCTATTCCTATTCCATTCCACTAAAATCTAAGCATGGAGAGGAGATTACAATTGCTCTAGTAACAATATTTGACCAAGATTCCTATAGAAAAATTCAAACGGATCGAGGGAGTGAATCTGTCAATCCACATGTAAAGAAAATTCTACTAAAATATGGTACAAAGTTATATCATAGTCACAGTCAAATCAAGGCTGCATTGGCGGAAAGATTGTTTAAGACCATTCGTTTTCTCATTTCCAGATATTGTACACTCAAAAACACTGCTGCCTTTATTCGTTATTTGGATAAAATTATGCAAGTTCAAAATCAACGTCCTCATCACTCCTTGTCCAATCTTAGTCCTCTTGATGTTCATCACGGTGATAACAATACACTTGAAATTTTCCTCAAACAATGTTCTTCTAGTAATGAAGGTGGAATAAAAAGCCAATTGACTGAGGGTGATATGGTTCTAATCAATTGGTCAAGTAATATTTTTGAAAGTGAATTACTAGTGGTCCACTCGGTTGTTTAAAGTGTCAAAAGTTCTAGAGACTAAACCAATGACCTATCAAATACGAGATAGTGAAAGATGATGAGATTTGGGGGGGGGGGGGATTTTATGACTATGAATCGCAAAAAGTTAAAAATAGTGGTATTTATCAACTTGAAAAAGCATTGCAGACTCGAACACAGGGTAGTAAGAAAAAGTTGTTAGTTTGCTGGCTTGGGCACAACTCTGAATTTTATTCTTGGATAGCTGCTGAAGGAGTAAACAATGCCCAATAATTTCTGTGACGTTTCTGTCCAATGTTTCCCATCCTCTCTATGACAATTTTAACAAAACAAGTGATTTTTGGACTTAAGTCCCTCCCTCCACTAAATTTGAGGATGGATATAAAGTTGCCCTTGTTGATTGTATAATCAAGAATACATATGATGTTTTAAGAAAGGGAACGGAGTACGAAATTAAAGTAAGAGCCTTTGACTGACGATTCCCCAACGAAAAATGCGTGGCAAATTTTGTCTCTAATGATTAGTCATTTGCCATCGTACCCTAGAGAAAATACAATAATATGCATGAGCTCTGCCGAGATATCACAAAAAATTGCAAGTCGAAAAAACGGCGTTTTCACATTCAACAGAAAGAGAAAAATCAATATTACTAATCCAGTTGAGAATGAAAGAATTTTCCTATATGAGGATTTACGTGAGGTCCTTGGTGTTCAAAATTATTTTATTAAAGCTAAAAACATCAGTGGAAAGGATCATGATATCTATGCACACTGTGGATCCAGTTTCTCCTCAGACGGTTGTAAATTTTTCTACAATTCGTTTGTGGAAACCTCCAGAGTCGGTTATTCCAATATCCCTTTTACGTGTTCTAGAGACAAAGAATACAGGAAACAATGTTCACCAGTACAATACAAAACATCTCCAGTACGTTCCTGTAAACACTTCATATTTGGAACTCTGTCAGTTAACACTAAGAACTGAACTGGGGAGACCTTTTGGCTGTAACAAAGGGTTTGTGTGTCATTACATGCCATTTTCGACCTGTCGTTCAAGATGAAGAGTAGAAGAATTTGATTTGTTTGTCTTGACATTGATTGTTATGTTGCTGCTCTGAGTCCCCATCAAATAGGTCATGGATTGGACAATTACAAGGGGCACACTTCTATGTCTAACTACTGTCTTGGTAGTTGGTTTGCTAGGCTATTTTGTTCTTCCCTACCCCTTGCCAAGAAATACATTGTACCAGCTGTGACAAATTTTGCTGCCTCAACACTACAGGAATGGGGCTCGAGTAAAAATTTCAAGGAGTCTTAAGGAAAATATTAGATCTTCAGCAAGAGCTGTTGGTGAACAATTAAATTTTCAACAAAATGAGCAAAGCTTAAAACAGATGCGTGATAGTCATTCACTCATCAGTCTCCATCCAGGTGAGACCCGAAAGGCATCACCAACCATTTTGAAAAGAAAAATATAAAAAAAGAAGAAGAAAAAGGTTGTTAGATGAAAAAAAGATTTCTTCTCATTAGATGACTTATCTCCCTCATAAAAAATCTCATCCATTGATTACTTCATCGTTAAGTCTATTCAATATTGAGAATATTGGTGTCAGTGTCAAGCACAGTTACTTTGAACAGTTTCATCCTCAACAACCCCTGTCAGAAAATATACACTTAAAAATATTTTCCAGTGAAGATTATTTCATTGATTTACCATCCATATTTATTGATTTAAATGTTGTGGTGAACAAATACCTGAAAATAAAACTCCCAGTGCTGCTGATGTCTACCCTATGAAAACTGTTTCCTACACAACTTGTTTAGACAAATTAATGAGTACATTAATAGAACATTGGTGATCACTGGCAATAATTTATCAAACTCTAGATACAATTTATGTTGATGACACCAAAATCCTACAAGAAATTGAGAGGTGAAGCGACGGGTTGCGAATATAGAATGAATGTCGATACTGATGGTGAGCTGACTACAGCAGTGACCAAAGAGTATCACTTGGTTGGTAGACCAAATCATGAGATATTTAATATTTCCCAATGGTTGCCACCCAACGTTAAGATTGACATAAAGTTACAACTTGCTAGGTAATTTCATTTAGAAAAAAACAATTGCTGCAGTGAATGAAGCAATTAGCAATCTCATTTCAGCAGTACTCCATGTGAAAAAACAACAGGTCATGAGCTTTGTTACATTCGCAGGTGGACAAACCGAGAGCAACGACAACAATATCAAACTGTCCGTTCCTCATACAGTTATCTATCAATGTCACATTGCCAGAGGTCCTCGTAGTTATACTTATTCATAATTAATCAATGGAAAAATCCCCTCAAAATTCACATTAGCCTTGTGAAGAGTGCTAATGACGTTGGGACCTGGACAAAATTACCCCAAGATTTAAAATTTTTTGGTTTATCCAGTCTTGTGCGAAAAGTGAATGGAATTCCTCTGTACAATTTATCATTTGATAAAAACCCTACAGAACTCTATATGAATTGACTATGCAATCATTGGCACTCAAGATATGGCTGTTGTTAGAACTGGGAGTGTAGTTAAGAAAGCACATTCGCCGATGCCTTGACTGAAAGCCTTAGGTTAATATTACTAAGTCAATTTTAAAGCTATTGGGAGATCACTCCCGATGATAGTGTTGTACTAGACTTGACACCATGAACACGAATCAAATAATTGATGCATTTAACTTGGATCCATTCATGTCAAAATAGAAATTCAAAAGTATACCATCGGATTTCCCTGACAACATTCAAGGTGATACTCATACCATTTTCATAGCAGTCTATCAAATATAAGAAATACTGGTCACTGGCTGTGCATCTTTCAAACACCGAAGAATATAGAATTTTTCGATCCTCTCGGTTTGCCATTTACATTCTCTGGCCTCCACATTAAAACCTATATTAAATGCAAGAGAAAATCTACTGTTCAAAACCAGAATAGAGTGCAAAATTTGACCACTAAAAGCTGTGGCTTTCATGCACTATTGTATTTTGTTTTCCGATGTCGTAACTATACCTACAAAGAATTTATCAGTATTCATGTGGAAAATCCTCGTCTGAATAATTTCATAGTGGAAAATACTCTCTCCTATTTGTATAATATTGATTGCAATGCCCTAAGACTAAAGTGTTCGAATAAAGTTTGTCAATTCGTTTATTAATAAAACATGCATGTAAAAAAAAAAATGTCTTTTTCGTTTTCTCTCGATTTCTTCTTCTTCTTCTTCTACATGTAGATGATCATCGTCATCAACAACAGCTAGCAGTGGTAGATCATCTACCTTCACTTTGTATTGATTAGGTAGAGAAAAGTCAGGATCACATTCACTACAATACAATGTATTTTCATTCTTATTGTACCTCATTGTGTAGTCAATGATACATTTCTAATTTACACTGTAGAATTCATGCGTTTCAATTTATTTACTTGATGCTACGTCACAAACAGAATTTTCAAATGAGGAGCCACTCTCCTTAACTGCCAAATCAAAATCTGCAGGTTTATAATCATAACAACCAGTGTCTTCGCAACGATGAGGTAGGAACTACTTTCTTGTTGTTCCGGCACTTGAAGCATGGTCAAAATTCTTCCTCTCAATATAATATAAATCCACGACGATACCAGTCTCTTAAAAATAGACTAAATGATCGTTTAGAATCCTTTCTAATCATACAGGGATAAGTATTTTCCCACTAATCACACTTATCATAGTGACGGTTCGAACATAGATCCGCTCTATCATAAGAATCACAAACTTCGTCAATACATGTATTACAATCCTTAATCTTTATTACATATCCTCTATGAGGCTTGCGTGGATTGCGCAATCTACATTTTTCATCATATTAATCCACAATAGAGCAATTCTCACAGGACGACCAACTGCCCAATGTATACAAACATAGGGAGCATGTGTAGTACATTTTTTTCACTATTGACATTCAAGCTGCAGATTAAAAACTAACTAGCATCCAAGGAAGAATGTACTTTTGTTTACTTCTAGCACTCCGTTCAGATTTCCC
Source organism: Artemia franciscana (assembly GCF_032884065.1). NCBI lineage: Eukaryota > Metazoa > Arthropoda > Branchiopoda > Anostraca > Artemiidae > Artemia > Artemia franciscana. Next base: position 18,313,746 of record NC_088863.1, read on the forward strand.
AGAGGCAGAATAGGTGGAGGAGTGAAAATGTGATGTCACCCTTCAAGCTGATTACACTTGTTCGGACGAGATTTTAAATTACCGGTGAATTTTGTGTTCTCGTGACTTAATCTGAAAGTCAAGTTTTAAATTTTCCATATAGACTGCTCCTATTACTTTTGGAAAATCTAGGTAATGTTCAAAAGCAAATTCACAATACCTTTTCGTTTTGTTTCAAATAGTATGTCAATAAACTGAGTAAATGCATAAAAGGTAAAGAATACGACATCAGACTATACAGTCCCTACCGGCGGTGCATATCTCCGTTTCTTGGCTCTTTAGCAAGGAAGTGCAATGGGGGGTTGGAGGCCAACCATCCTGTGCTTTCTCACACCCTTCCTGTCTACCTTCCCCAGGTTTCTCCAGGTACCCTTTTAGAGCTGGGTCGACTCTGGCTCAGCTTACAGAGTCACGCCACTGACCTCCGTCACAAACCAAACAATTACGTACGCTAGGATTCAAACTCTCGTCCTTTAGGACAAAGGATCATTAATCCGGCGCACCAACCCACTCGGCTAGGATGGCTTCCAAATAATTGAGTACACTATGATTCGAAAAGAAACAATGTAAAAACATCATGAAATAATCCAAGGCTGGAGAGTCCTGTTTCAAGATGACATCAACCACTCTTTGACAAAAGATTCTCCTCTTCACCGACAATTTTTGAAACCGATCATTTAGATTCAATCATTTTTCCAAAGCTATAAGATTATGTATGATTTTGTGTTTCTCAAATACGTTCATTTTTATTTACTCTTGATGTTTACACTCCTGATAACAAACTAACTATTACATGGCAACGAAAGAAGATTTTGTCTATGTTTCGAGTACCCTCTCCCCATATATATAAATAAATCTTATGTCTTTTTCAATATATGACTCAGTCCATTTTTCTCTATAGGCCAACAATTACATTCAAAACAGCTTGCAAGGCAGATAATTATATTAGCTCTCGTCGCAAAACATAACTAATCATCCCTCTTGAATCGACTCAGATATACTACGTATCTACTGAACATTTCATCTTATTCGAAAGTCAATCTGCTCTCTGGTGCTATTTCTTAATGTTCATTAAATGAAAAAAACTAGTTGTTTTTAACTGAAAGTAAAGAGCGACATTAAAACTTAAAACGAACAGAAATTACTCCCTATATGAAAAGGGATTTCCCCTCCGCAATCCCCCACTGTTTACGCTAAAGTTTTTAATTGTTTTAAAAATTAAAATTGTGGCAAAGAGTCAAACTTTAGCGTAAAGAGCGAGGGATTGCGGATGGGAAAACCCATTTTATATACGGAGTAATTTCTGTTCGTTTTAAGTTTTAATGTCGCTCCTTACTTTCAGTTAAAAAAACTACTTTTTTTTATTTAGTTTCTGAACATTTTTGAATTAATGCATGTTTGATTTTGGCTCTCCGCACATAAATTATTAAAATGAACTTTGCATACTAATTATCTTTTTGGCTAAATGGCTTTGGCTTAATTTTGATCAGACGATTTGTGAAATACGGAGTGGGGTAGGAGGCGTAGTTGCCCTCCAATTTTTCGGTTACTTAAAAAGGCAACTAGAACTTTTAATTTTTAACGAACGTTTTTATTAGTAAAAAATATACGTAACTTAAGAATTAACTTAGGTAAAAAACTTTTATATTCTTATATTTTTATTATGTATTTGAGGGGGTTTGTCCCCTCGTTAATACCTCGCTCTTTATACTAAATCTTAAGTTTTGTCCCAATTCTTTAAGAATAAGTAGTTGAAATTACTAAAAATACTTTAGCATAAAGAGCGATGTATTTATATCCTCCTAAATACCTCGCTCTTTATGCTAAAGTATTTTTAGAACCCCTCATATGCTTAATAATCTCTGTTGGTTTTAAGTTTTAATGCTACTCCTTACTTTCAACTGAAAAAACTTTTTCATGTTTATTTTTTCATTGTTTTTTTTTCTTTAGTAATGCTAGAAAATCCTGCGCCCTTCTCATTGAATTTCTCTTCCCCCATGACATATTCCTCCAAGGAAATATACTCCCACATAGCCCCCTCCCTCAACCCCCCCCCCCCCAAACCAAAAGAATCCCCCTGAAAACGTCTGTACACTTCCCAATAACCATTACTGTATGTAAACACTGGTCAAAGTTTGTAACTTGCAGCCCCTCCCCCAGGGACTGTAGGAGAGTAAATCATCCCCAAAGACATAGTTATTATGGTTTTCGACTATGCGGAACAAAATGGCTATCTCAAAATTTTGATCCGTTGACTTTGGGGGAAAAATGAGCGTGGGAGGGGGCCTAGGTGCCCTCCAATTTTTGGTCACTTAAAAAGGGCACTAAAACTTTTCATTTCCATTAGAATGAACCCTCTTGCGACATTCTAGGACCACTTGGTCGATACAATGACCCCTGGAAAAAAAAAAAAAAAATAAACACGCACCCGTGATCTGTCTTCTGGCAAAGAAAAAAAAAATGAAATTCAACATTTTTGTAGATAGGAGCTTGAAATTTTTTCCATAGGGTTCTCTTATACCCTGAATGCGATGGTGTGATTTTCGTTAAGATTCTATGACTTTTAGGGGGGTGTTTCCCCCTATTTTCCAAAATAACGTAAATTTTCTCAGGCTCGTAACTTTTGATGACAAAGATTAAATTTGATGAAACTTCTATATTTAAAATCAGCATGAAAATCCAATTCTTTTGATGTATCTTTTAACATTAAAATTCTGATTTTTAAAGTTTCGTTTACTATTGAGCCGGGTCGCTCCTTACTACAGTTCGTTACCACGAACTGTTTGAATGCAGCGAAATTACTCACTTCTGGAATATTCCAAAGTAAAAAGAAACTATTCACAATAATACTATCGAACAATATCCAATTTAGAACTGTGACACTAACTAACTCTTCACTGGAGTTTTATATTTTCACTCAAAGTCAACAATAGTTGTTATTCAATGATACAATCAAAAGCTCATTGGCTCCACTAGTTAAACAACAAGGGTTCTCCCCATGTTCTTGCATTATGGACAAACTAGTTGGGTTTCCCCAAGGTCTTCCTTTGCTGAAAAACTAGTTAAAAGTAAAAAAATTAAATAAAAAAGATTCATTAGCAAAATTGAGCCCTACAGATACGGATTTTTACGTTTTTTTTTGGGGGGGGCACAAAAACATCAAAAGGTCTTAAGCTTGAAAAAGGTTGCTCAAAATCCAGTTTATTATAAAATAACCAGTAAAAGTTGTATTCTAAATTATATTGTACGCCTTCAATTTGTGTCATCCCCATATCAAATTCAATTTTATAGTCTATACCTCCTTCGAACCTACTCAGTTTATATACCTTGACTGATGTATACTTACACAGACTCCTAAAAATAGTTATACTAAGTATCCAATGAAGGGATATAATAAAAGAAAAAAGCCTTAGATTTGAACAAGATTTTAAGAGATCCCCTAGAGCCTTTTGCAACTTTGCAAAGGGGGTCTAAAGAAACTTTTAAAAGACGGCGTAAAGCAAATAGGAGGTGCATCCACCAGCGTGTAAGTTGGACTAGGCATAATGTCACGATATGCCGGCAACACTACTAATGGTCAACTGAATAAAAAAACAAACCTTCCCAAAAAATCTTTCCGATGATGGAAAAAAATTTTCAGGCCATACGTTCTTGAGGTACCAATCGAACGATTTGCACTTCAGTTCTTCTCTCAAAATTAGTCTCCTCCTAATAGCCTGTGATTCTTTTAATCTTGATGCTTCTGCAAAAAAAGGCCATCTAATTCACAATATTAAAGATTTTGCCCAATATTAACTATGGAAAATTGTCAAAGGAATTTCATTTCGTAATATTTCTATAACAGATAATCCAGGAACTTCAAGATTTTATAATGTTGTCTTAGGAATTTTATAGATCACCAAAGTGATTTTCATCTTGCATAAAAGTCACCAGAAAAAAGGTCAGGTTTTTAAGTAATGTTAAATCTTAAAAATTCTAAGATTAAATTTTTCATTTTCTTTTGTAGAAAAGGAAAAAAGTTCTCACTTGACTATAGGTTAGAGCTGGAAAAAATCGTCAAAACTGATTGTACTTTCAGAATAACAATTTAGAAAGAAAGAAATCAAGATATCCACACATTGATTTGTCACCATACAAAATTTAATCAACACACATACTGTACCCAAAAAACGAAATCAATTTAGGCTAAGTTCTAATTCAAATGTGGAACTAGATTTCTTAAAATAACAGTAATTTTTTAAAACCATAGAAAAAGACCGGACGGACAAATACACCCCCTTATCTGGGCAAGAAGTATTTTTTTGAAACCAAACCGATAATTTAAATTAAAACTCCTCAAGTGACCCTAATCTTCTTCTAATAGCTTGATCTTGCTTCTATAAAATGTTTTATGGATTCAGAAAGCCATTGGCACAAGATGTGTAACTCAGTGGCGCTAATAAGGGGTAAATTCAACCCCTCTCTTTGAGTTTTTGCATTCCCCTCAGATTAATTTTATTACGCGGGGGGGGGGGTTATTGAAAGAAATAGAAACAAAAAATTGTCCTCCCTCCTTTAGATCTACAAAAAACATTTGCCCCTCCCCCAAATATTTCCATGAATTTGCGCACTGGTGCCACTATTCCTTTAACCAGATTAGTCACGTTACTTGTGTTTTTTGTATCCCTTTAACCTTCGTTTGTCGGGCTCAATAAATGGCTAATCGGAGTACCTCATTCATTGGAATGGTTCTCTACAGATATGCAGCGTATAAAAAAGGTCTTTTTCAAGTCTTCTTTCTTAGACATTTACTCTTTTTAATAGTCAGAGGTAAATGTGTGCCTACATTACCTTGCGTAACTTGTATCACCTTGACAACAAGAAGAGAGACCCAACCAGAACGATGTTAATGGATGAGGCAAAAGACACAATAGTAGAAGTCAAAGCATCCATCAGATGGTGACAAGACGTAAAACCGTCAAAAAATCATTAATAGTGATTAAGCGAGAGGCTTTCAACTATACAGTATACAAAAAGACCCGATAAGAAACATAATTTCAATTTATTTAGGCATGTATGTCAAAATTTATTGGAAGCCTATAAAATGGTGAAAGATAGTTAGTGGCCTTATCTCATATGCTAGAATCATAAGCCCGGTCTGATCCTGATACTGGGGTATGAGAGAGTCGTTGGTATTCATAACAACTTACGAAAAGCAGAGTCAAAAAGAAGAAAAGCAAAATTAACAACACTATATACGTACAGCAAACTGAATGAACTGAAACATGAGTCGATTGACAGTATTGCTCTGGTTTTCAATGACTCTTGCAAACAGGTTATCAAGAAGTGCTATCGGAGCCCTATACTTTACGAGTTTTTGCTTACAATTCGATGATGGTAGAAAAAGTGGGCGCTTTAAATACCGAAAATAATACGACCAGAGGCGCTTCTGACATAGCGGCACTTCATTAAACTGAATAAGCAAATCGAGAGCAATACATAATCATCACAAAGTTAAATAAAGGTTGAGCAGAGTCCTCCAGTTATATTTACACCAACTGGCAACTATTTTGAATAAGCAGCTTAAATCTTTTTCGTGAATCATCTACAAGCTTACCACGCAAACATGGTACACTTGAAAAACAGAGATACAAAGCCATGTAAAAGATTTAAGGGATCAATAAGTAAAAGGATCATCCTATCTCGTCCATTTTAAAATTTTGTAGCTAGTGTGGCCAAACTGTTTAGAATTGATTGGGTGGTCTTGCCACAACTTGTAGAGCTTGTATAAGAGATCCGAAGAACCGATAGAAAACTAAAAGCCAACACCTACTTTCCCTGAAAGCTCAGAAAACTATTTAGCTTCTCATGTTTTCTGCCGGAAATAGATAAATTCAGATTTAATAAAATTAGCATCATTGGAAAGTGTTAATTTGTTTTTTCCGATTGAGCGCAGCAAAATTCTATTTTTGAAGTTCAGGAGAGGGCAGTCCCTAAAAATATTCTAGCATACCTGTTTGGAAAATGTGTCGTTTGAGTAATTTGAGAGCTTTGGTAATTCCCTGTTATGTTAACCACCGTCTTTGGAAACCTTGCCGAGACAGGATATATATTACTTATCCTGTACGTACACTGAATAGACAGTGCTTTGCTTAACAATTAGTAATAAATTTTACGTTTTCCTTATTTTAAACTAGCCTCTCATTAGCTTTTCTGGCTGCTGACACATTTATGATCCCCTGCCATTTTTACCAAAATTGCTCCGGGAGTTCCCGGAAGTGCTTGAAAAATTTGGTAATGGGCCCTTTGTCGTCGAGACTGTCGGCTGTCACTGAGACATGAAAATGATTTTTAAGGAATCGAATTCAATAGCCACGGGAAATCCCAACAATAAAATGATGGTGGAACAGCAAGCGCGTTAACACTCAAATGCACACAATTTTTCAATATTTTGCAGTTAATCTATTTGATGAAATGATCCAATTGCAGCTTCAGACAACGAAAAATTTTTAACGGCTAATTAACAAAAAATACAGTCGTCATAAGCCAAACACGAGATATCTGACAAACCAAAGTATTATGTAGACCAAAACACAGCCAAAGGAATAGCGATTTATATTTTAAAAATCGCTTAATAGCTTATTATCTATTCCTAAAATGTTTTACTGGGTGTCTTGCTAACTTTTCCAATGAAGGAAAGATGATATATAGGCTCGAAAAAGCCACAAGTTTATTGAGTTACTATTTGGTTTGAAGAGAATGATAACACATGATATAACCTGCTATCTTCAGTTATACTGGAATCCTTTTACGAAAACAAGTAAATATAGGGGGGCCGTGAATAAGCTTATCCTCAGGTCTCTGTCTCCAAGCTTAGTGCTTTCCAGGCTTGGCAATGGGGCAAAGATGGAAAAATTCAGTATAGGAGAGACAAAGGTTTATAGAAATGTAAGGCTTTGCCGGTGCAAATTTTGAATGGGGTTAAATGATGACAAATGATATCAACGATGGGAGATGACATAAGCGATGTACAAGACAGTGGCAATGACTTAATGGATGATAAAATTATTAACGCCAACAACAATAAGAATTACTTCGATAAAGGCAATATCGTCGAAATTGGTGGTGATAATTCTCAGTATATACCAATGACTGTACATCTCCCAAACTCCCAAACTGTACACGAACAGTGGCGAAACTAGTCTCACAACACTGGTCAAAAGACCCTTCGGGAAAGTTTGCCAATCTATAACAATATTTTCTATAAACTATATTTTCTCATTTCAAATCATTCCCCAATGAAAAAATCCTCCAAGACTCGAGCATTGGAGCTCTAGAGATGCAAATCTTGTAAGACTGTAAAAGAAAAATGGTTAGAAGAATGAAAATGAACATTCTTTAAGGCCAAAATTTGGCAGTTTCTCCAGGAGGGTAAAAGTCCATCATATTAATCTTATGGTGAATTTACCCCCTATTGTCCCCTCTGTTTTTAGCTATGATTTAAAAATGGCTAGAGTCAAATCTGAAGCAGTGTAGTTTTGTCTCTTTTCAGTACTGATATACTGATTTCCATGTGCTGGGTAGACTGACTCCTCTCTTGTTAAACTTGTTGCTGATTGACTTTTGCCGGTTTCAATTATTTTGTGCTTATATGGATTACTTTGATTTACTTGATCCTAAGAAACATGGCAAGGGCCTTGGGAGAGGATGAAACCAAATGGTAAGGTAAACTCCTCTAGACTTAGATTATGCAGAAAATACTAGTGTCTTTGATAAAAAATGTTACAAAATGAACGATTTTTTAGTGGTTTCGAGGGGTCATATTGCAAGAATATGTTTCAAGATTAATGTTAAGAAGACTAAGTAGCTTATACTAGTAATAAATGAAGGTGAAGAGGTGATCATGGGTAACGAGAAGATCAATCAAGTATATAACTTCTGCAAACCAAGGCTAGACTATTTGAGGCTACGGTAATGAAAGTGGCAAGGTACGGCTCGTTGGCGCTTTAAAAGGCAGAGGAAGATTTGTTAAATGTTCTCAAGAGGAATTGTCAACATACAGTTCGAGGTACCTGTTTGACTGACCGAATGTCAAATAACTAGCTGAATGGAAAATGTGATTCTATCCCATTTTCTTGGGCAGTACTAAAATAAAGGCTAAGATGGCTAGGACACGCTTTGAAGATGAAGGATGACAGACATCCTAAGATTGTTGTTTTTGGTCTTCCGTCTGGGATCAAACCATAAGCAAGTTTTCCCTGAGTGGCATGGGATTAGGTCATAAGAAAGGTTTTAAAGGACAATTGAATTTCATGGGTAGGAGTGAAGAGTGAAACTTCGAATAGATTGGGGCAAAGAAGAATCGTGCGCATTTGTATTGGGCTCCGGCGGCTTGGTACCAGAGTCAAGTGTGAGGCAGCGTTTTTTGGTCTCTTTTGCCGGTATGGCTTAGTCCGTTTGGATTTTATGTGCGTTGAATTACGCAGTTTTGCTCAGTTTAATTTTGCATGGATTAAACGTCACCTGAATGTAGTTTTTTGGGCTGAGTAATGCTGGATTGAAGAATAGAATCTTTTTTTCAGCTATCTAATGCTGGATTGAATTTTGCCATGTTGAATTTAGCGTAGGATGAATTTTGCTGGGTCAGGTTTGTCAGATTAAATTTTCTGAAGAATGAATTTTCCTAGTTGAGCTTTTGTGGGTTGACTTTGTTGAGTTATAATTCGAGCCATTAGGTGGATCGTGATCAGTTGAATGAAGAGTGCACACCTTCAAATAGAAACTAACCAAAGCCGTATCGTGGCGAATGTTGTCTCATTGAGACGCAAAAAAGTTGATATGACCTGATTCACTAAATTAGAAAAGGGTCAACTTTTATCTTAGACAAAATATATTGCGATTGATTGCTGAGAAAGGGATATTTACGGCATTTGGGAGAAGGCTGAGCATTAGTAGTCACTCTGGCCCACTGTAGATAAAATTAAACAGTACAATCATCCCCTATCTCAACCATTAGGTAAAGCCGAACCGAGATGCAAGTGCTCCGGAGAACATTTGAACAAGTAGAAACATAAGCGACATTAGATTTTTTCACAGGTAAACAAGTCAGATTTCTCTTGAACGCGAAACTTGATATGACTATGAAACTTGATATGACCTGATTCACTAAATTAGAAAAGGGTCAACTTTTGATTAAATTAGAACAAGGCTGAGCATTAGTAGTCACTGTAGATAAAATTAAACAGTACAATTATTCCCTATCTCAACCATTAGGCAAAGTCGGACCGAGACGCAAGTGCTCCGGAGAACATTTGAACAAGTATAAACATAAGCGACATTAGATTTTTTCACAGGTAGACAAGTCAGATTTCTCTTGAACGCGAAACTTGGCTTTACCTTTGTAACACGAACTTTTAAAGAATCTAATTTCAAAATTAATTTATTCCTATACATAGCCTATATAAAAATCGGTAGTTAGTAGTGTAATATTATTATTATTAGAGTTTTTAGAAGCTATAAGTTAGTTTCAAAGTCTCGAGTTGTTTTCAAAGGAATTCTAAGAGAGTTTCTGCCAAAATACGTGTTCCAGGGCAATATACACTGGACCGCTGATGTTAGATTAAGTGGGAGGAGCTGTTTGTACCCGCCAAGAATGTAGTAGCCAAAAATTACTGAGTTTGATTATACTGTCTAAATTTATACACATTGCTCTGGCCAAAGGATTTTTTTTAGATTTATTGACCGGTAAACAAATTTTTCTTGGATGGTTATCTCCGCAAAGCCTATCACTCACTGAAATATACATAACACTCACAAGATGAGTAACAGTCAAAGTAATTTACACTAATTCTCAGCGAGAGTGGTGACACCCTCCAATAAAGGTATGGGGAACCGATGACAGACGGTATCTACGATACATAAGCTGTAAATGCAGGGAAATCCTCCCTCGAATAGCTAACCAGGATGAATTAAAGCAGTGCTAGCTCTGTAGGTGGTTCCAGCACAGCTTACTTGAGCTTCGAACGAACACTACTAGAATTGGATGCTAATACCTAAAGTGGATTCAGACAGTCGTAGGGTTCCCTTCATCGAGTCAAGTGTAATTGAGTATAAACCTTGTTATTATTTTTTTCAAAAAACTTCCTGGCCAGAGGTTTTAGCCACCAAAGACGGCTCCTCCAATACCTTTTATCACGTACAATTACGCGAGAAAACGACAAGTTCCGTTTGGAAATACGTGGGCAACATCTAGTGATGTAGTCCTAGGGAATGTACTGTTCAAGAACTCAATATAATTTTATTACCATCTCTTTAATCAATTTTAACTTCTTTTTTTAATCGTCATAAGCATCATACAGACCTAAATTCTTTGAAAAACTTCTGAATTTTTACTTTTTACTAGACAACGGTAAACTGTTATAGGTTTCTAGACAGATGAAGTGAACACTTCAAGGACTCAAGTCCTCGAGTTAAAATATCAAAGTCCCAGAAATCGATTTCAACAGTCCCAAGGATGTATATCTGGAGTTACGAAGTCAGTAGCCTCCTGCCAATATCTAGTCAAACACCTAAAAGCTAAACAAGAGCAAAGAATCAAGTATTTTGAGAGGCTTGGAGTTAAATGAAGCAATTGTTTAGTATTCAAGGAATAGACCGAGAGCAGAATCCTCCTTTACATACAAGATTAGGACTAAAGTTAAACAAAGGGGTTATTTATCATGATTTTCAATTCAGCAAGGTCCCATGGGGAAGTATTATCACCACAAAAGTAATCTAGTTAGTTTTAGAACTTCCCTTACTGCAAGCAGGTCGTGAACTGATTTTTGAGTACTTTCGAGGATATGAAAATGATGTTTCTCTAAATTATTTGATTCATTCAATTGTAATTTACTCTAGAAAGTGTTTAAGACTTCTTGATTGCCAAGATTTTTATACATATTAGGAACAAAATAGTTAATTTTAATTGAAAAATATATTACATGGGCTACAACTTGAGATTAAAAGACATTAAATTATCATAAAGTCCTGCTGAGAGACTAAAATATCAAGGAGGTTCAAAGATAATTTTAAAAAGATCTGTTTAGTAAAGTATATATTTAGGAAGACATGAGCCAGCTTCAAACAACCCTTCGCCTGGATTACTTTGATACAGGAGAGAGGCCGTGTGGGTAGAGGACGGGGAGGGAGAGAAAGAGCGAGAAAAAAGAGAAAGAGATATAACGGAGTTTTCTAAAACCTTGATATTTTAGCAGATGTTCTGGTCGATCCAACTTATAAATTCAAATAACTGTACACATGGCAAAATGTTCCACCATCCTAACATTAGAAGGTCGTAAAACACGTTCTACAAGAATGTTATAGCGGTTTTTAAACATGCTTCCTCGTGTGACAGATTATTGCCAAACAAACTATTGTGATGTACTCAACAGTCAATAAACAGGTCTAATATTACAATAATCAATTAAGTTTACAAATAAGCACTCAAATAAGGGGAACGGACATTATTGAATTACAAATATAGATTTATCGAGCTTATGAAGGGAGTCCACGGTACCCTTTTTTCGAAGCGTGAAGTCACTCAAGACCAGCTCATTGAGGAATACAGCCCCACCAACCCATAATGTTTGAAGCTAGTGCTTTGACCACCTCCAAGAAAATCCCCAAGATTTTATAGAAAAAAGGTACCCCCTTTGAGCATTCTTCAGACATACCAATCCCGCATAAGCTACTCTTTTACTATAAATATACTGATGGACTTAGGCCTTATTCTATTCTCTGTAATATATGTACAGGCATCCTTTAAAAGGGGGACTATTTAACAAAGATGGCATGGTACGGTTATAGACTGCTTCATCAAGCATCGTTTCGTTCCTAAACATTACTATTGTCCCTTATTTTCAGAAATATTTAAATTTCAGAGCGTCTACGGACTAATTTCGAATGAACCCATCTACTTTGGCTTGGGAAACAAATAAGCCTAGCTCTAAATTACAGTGTTGGCGAATACCTTATACTACTGGGCATTTTACAAGCAAAATGGTATTTTGCTCCCAATTCATATCTTTGTTCATAAATAAATTATTTTCCACCAGCCACGAGTCTTATTTTCTTGCTTGCAAAAAAAAAAAGCACCAGGAGAACAAAGCAATTAATAAAAAAAATTCTGGACGTTTTTGAAGGCGTAAAAATCATGAATTCTAAAATAAAACAAAAAAATAACCACCAGAAAGCCATCTTTAGTTCTCCCTACTTCAATAAGTCATCGCATACATTTAGATGTAGATGTAGATTTCGTACTTGTGTACATAATGTACACACTCGAGAACAAGCAGTTTTATCTGTCTGCATTCAGAGACAATCAGCTTACGCTCAGTGGAAAACAAGTGACGGGAGACAGAATAAATTGGACTTAAATAATATGAGCTATCTATTTGCAAATTACGGGGGGGGGGGGATAAAGTATTTGGACAGCGTGAAGTAAGAAAATAGTCCTTACTTCATAATGTGCAGAATTTTGCACATTTTAACACAGTTAACACATTTTGCATGCAGACCCACTATACTTTACGCCCGCTCATCTAATGTGCAAATTTATAGCCGAAATTTGTTTCTAAAGTATTACATTTTCATCATATTTTGGTATATTTTATTAGGATTAACCAAAATTCACTTCTCGAGGATGAGCCATTGTGCACACAAGAACCGTAGATTTGAATTACGAAAGTCAAGATACCCCACCCTATACATCGTTAAAGTCAAGTATTAAGTTTGGACGAATCGTAAAAGGAGTTAGAGGGTAAAAGCCCGAAGCAAGCACAATACCTTCGTTTAGCTTAAAAAAGAATTCCTTCCATTCATCCATCCAAACTAAAGCAACTCTTGCAAGGTTACCATATAAAACTGAGGTTACTCCGCCCTCTCTAGGGTAGGTGTATGGAGATTGCTTTCGAAATATATGAGCCACATGGGAACACGGTGCTATTTCAACTTTACCACCACACATCCATAGCTGGAAAAATGGTATATACTAAATAGCATAAAACACATGTGACAAAAATATCTTATCAAAAACACAAAAAAAAACTCTAAAGTATGTAGATTGTTTGCCTTGTCGGGTTTATTGAGGGTGCATTGAGACACCCAAGCTACGGTGGGGAAAACGGTACAAAAAATAGATTAACTTAGAAACTTTCGGAATCCCGCAAGAGTGGTCAAATCTAAACCTTAAAGTTTATATTTCTTAACAAATTTTCTTTTTATTTGTATAATTTTAGTGCTTCAATGTAGGATAAATTTTTTGCTATCATTTGATAATTGAGAATTAGCTTTACCATTCACAGAATTGAATTTTGAAGGTTTGCTAAGTAATTTTTTTAGATGGAAATATATGTTGAACAAATCTCTCAAACGAGTAAAAGAAATATTGTACATAAAACATTGCAAAGGATCGCATGTAAAAATTTTGTAAATAGAAATTTTTTTAACCATGAAAAAACCTTACAGGCCAAATAAAAAAAAATGTCTCTCATAGGTAAGCTTGTGTTAGAGTCCAGTCAAAGCTACTTGAAACTAAATATGTGTATACATTGTGTTATTTTTCACTATCATTATTTCTTATTCATATTTATCGTGTAGTAAGCATTATCACAATTTAAATTAGCTACTGATCTCGCAAAAATCTCTATTCATAGCAGTTACTAAATAAATAACCAGTAAACTGCCCCACAACTCCTTGGCACTGACAAATGTGAAAGCATTGACGAAATGAAACAGTTTATTACTACAAACTGTAAGTAAGGAGCGACCCGGATCAACCAATAGAATGGGGTTACTTTGTACCACTTTTCACACACTTTGGTCTGTAAATCAGTGTGTGTGACTGATAACGGAGTAAAACCTCCACAGTCCTGTGGCATAATGTCTCTGGAAGGTGTTTCACCTTAAAAATAATTTTTGTATTATGTTTTTCTAATTTTTTTAGAATTTAATATTTGAACAAATCTTACCCCAGAGGATGGGGTAACTTTGGGCCACCTGTTTTCTATGCTTAATTCGATAGATATAGCACAGTTTAGCTATCTTTGGTCCAAGATTTTTATTCAGAAAAATTATTTCGACTATATGCCATATAAAAATGAAAAAGGAATACACACTGACATCTTTTCTAAAAATCTTCAAACGAAAACTTCGTACTCCCGGTTGAGGAAGTGCCGGGAACGGGAACTGGGTTGTTCAATACTTTTATCACATCCTTTGACGGATAGCTAAGCACATCATCTTTTTCTGGCCACTTCCAAAGCCCCACGCCACACATTACCATATACTTTATCATTACTGTACCTTCATGTCCTGGCAGATCAACAACAATTACAGCAAACCTTTCCTCTTCGTATAAGAACCAGGGAAAAAAGGGAAGCGTCAGTCCCCATTCACATAATCCCCGCAGTACAACTACCTGCGGGGAGACTCTTCCCGCAAGTTGTACAACGGAATGTATGTTGTTGTAAAAATGTTTTAATTCGTTGTAATTCGTAATGTACGTATGTTTCGACGTCGTAGGTTGGGATTCCCTCTGATGCTTTGCTGTCGTATGTTGGGATTTGTTCTGATACTTGTTGTCGTATGTTGGGATTCGTTCTGATGCTTGGTCTAACTGGTCGTATGTTGGGATTTGTTCTGATGCCTGTTGTCGTATGCTGTCGTATGTAGGGATTCGTTCTGATGCCTGGTCGAATTGGTCGTATTTTGGGATTCTTTCTGATGCTTGTTGTCGTATGTTGGGGTTCGTTCTGATGCTTGTCGTATGTTGGGATTCGTTCTGAGGCTTGTTTTTGTATATTGGGATTCATTCTGATGCTTGTTGTCGCATGCTGGAATTCGTTCTTACACTTGCTGTCGTATGTTGGAATTCGTTCTGATGCTTGTTGTCGTATGAAAATTCTATTGAAAATTCTAGAAAAAAATCTATTGAAAATTCCACTCTTTTTTTCTGACATGTTCACTTTAACGATTATGATAATCAAATGATATTGACACATTTGCACCTCTTGTTTTTATTAGCGGGATGACGTCATTAAATGCTGATGTCATTATCATAGTTTTTACCTTTACCGTCACATATAGTTGTAAGCTCCGAATATGACGTCATTCTTCATCTTGTATATGAAGATGGATGTTGGTTTTGCCAAGAAACAGATTTGATGTCACAGATTTGCAGTCTCACAACTACACCACGAAACAAGAGATAAAAATTAGAAAATAGTGATAACAGGCTTTGGCAGTCTTGTGACAGGAAATGCTCCTGAATCAGAACTAGGTCATGGGACTGCAAGAACTGTGAAAGAATTGGGATTCGATCCGTAACTTTCCCATTAATATTCCACGACAAAATTCAGCATCTGAATCTCATTTTGAACTAGATTTACCTTTCAGCAGCGCCTGTGCAATAGGGCATTTGTAACTGTAACATGGGTGACTGTTTGATTTGCAAAGAGCGCATTTTTTCGGTTTCTGGCAGGGGGCTGTGAATATAAAATGTATGTATTTTTAATATATAAAACTGATAGACAATAATTTTTATGATAAATAAGTGCTTTCTAAATAGACTTTCTTAAATGTTTTAAAGATGAGTGGCTGAGCTAGGTGAATAAAGGTTTTACAGATTATCAGAATTTGATCTAATTCCAGCAAGTTCAGTTTACTAGTCTGACAACTTTCTTCGAACTTGAAAAAAAATGTCTGGAAAGCAGTTTTTTTACCTTACCAATCAATGTCAGTACATAGGCTGTCTAGCACTAGATAATTTTAAAAGGCAAGCTTATTTGTTGCATTTGAAGTAACTCTTTTCTCCTCTTAACTCCTCTATTTCTCCATCTCTCTTTCACATCTCTTGAATTTGATTTTCTAAATTGTATGTAGTTATTGTTGTTAATATTTCACTAATTACGCATTACAGCTAATCCTGTATAATATTAATCATATTATATAGATAGTGGCAATAATGTTTCGGGTAAAGAAATGATTTTCTTGAATATCTTAAAGATGGGTTGGGCTGTTTTAATTACATCAAGTTTTAGTATTGCTGCGCTTAAATTGTAAATAAAAAAACAAGGTTTTTTAAATGAAAGTAAGGAGCGACATTAAAACTTAAAACGAACAGAAATTACTCCGTATATGAAAGGGGCTTTTTTTTCCTCAAAGCCTCGCTCATCAAACAGTTCGTGGTAACGAACTGTAGTAAGGAGCGACCCGGCTTAATAGTAACCAAAACTCTAAAAAATGGAATTTTGATACCAATAGCTACATCAAAAGAATCAAATTTAAATGCTGATTTTAAATATATAAGTTTCATCAAGTTTACTCTTACCTGTGTCCCACCTGTGAATATAGATAGATATATATATATATATACATATATATTATTAACTACGTAAAACTTGCGAAAGTACAACATTCTTGGCTGTCCCATTGTCTGTGCATATAAATAGATTGTCAGGTTTACCGACTCTTGAACATGCAACATATAATTGTACATGGGAAAAACAATCTGTATTCAGATCTATACCTCATTATTCTAATGATTGCCCTTGAGCTTTGTTGATGGTGATTGCTAATCGAACATTCCCTGTGTCCCTGTCGTCATTTATATATCCCCCTGTGTCCCCCGGCGTCCCCGTTGTTGTTGTTTCCCTGTGTCCCGGTCGTCATTTGTTTCCCGGTGTCCCAGTCTGTAATTTCTCTTTGAGTGTCGCGGTCGTCATTTATATTCCCTGTGTCCCGGTCGTCATTTTTGTCCCGGTCGTCATTTGTGTTCCGGTGTCCCGGTCTGTAATTTCTCTTTGAGTGTCCTGGTCGTCATTTATATTCCCTGTGTCCCGGTCGTCATTTGTGTCCCGGTGCTTTGTTGATGGTGATTGCTAATCGAACATTCCTTGTGTCCCGGTCGCTTTCTCTTTGAGTGTCCCGGTCGTCATTTATATTCCCTACTAGCTGTTGGGGTGGCGCTTCGCGCCACCCCAACACCTAGTTGGTGGGGGCACTTCGCGCCCACCACCCAAGCCCCCCCGTGCGCGTAAGTCGTTACGCGCCATATTAGTTACGCGCCATTGTAGTTGTGTCCCTATGTCCAACCTGTGAATATAGATAGATATATATATATACTAGCTGTTGGGGTGGCGCTTCGCGCCACCCCAACACCTAGTTGGTAGGGGCGCTTCGCGCCCCCCCCCCCAAGCCCCCCCGCGCGCGTAAGTCGTTACGCGCCATATTAGTTAGGCGCCATATTAGTTACGCGCCATTGTAGTTGTGTCCCTGTGTCCCACCTGTGAATATAGATAGATTTATATATGTGTTTCAAACTACGTAAAAATTGCGAATATACAACATTCTTGGCTTTCCCATTGTCTGTCCATATACAAAGCCGTATGTACTAATAATGACATCATATGCAAACGCTCTTTTTACAAACAAACAAACATGCATACACACAACTCGTTTTTATATAGATAGATAGATAGATAGATAGATACAATACAAATTAACTACGTAAAACTTGTGAATATACAACAGTCTTCGCTGTCCCATTGTCTGTGCGTATAAATAGATTGTCAGGTTTACCGACCCTCAAAGATGCAACATACAATTGTACATTGGTAAAGCAATCTGTATTAAGATCTATACCGCATTTTTCTAGTGATTGCCCTTGAGCTTTGTTGATGGTGGTTGCAAATGCTAATCGAATTGGGAATTGCAATCTTTTAAATTGAAAAAGCAGATCCGTTGGAATCATGGGAATGCGAGGAATAGGAACAGCCTCACCCTCATAAGGCCCTGTCAAGATTGTGGCATCTATTAGGTTTTCCATTGTTTTTTTTTACGGCAAGTCGCATGCCATTGCAAAGCTTTGGTGGGTTGATATTTCTTAAAAGTATTATTGGTACGCCTATTTTTAGTTGTAGCAGGTGTGGTGGACACCCTGAAGGATCTATGGAATTTAAAAATTCAGATGGATAATTAACCGCTTCATTTGGTTCCGAAATACAAATTAACTGCGTAAAACTTGCGAATATACAACATTCTTCGCTGTCCAATTCTCGCTGCATATAAATAGATTGTCAGGTTTACCGACCCTCGAACATGCAACGTACAATTGTCCATGGGAAAAACAATCAGTATTAAGATCAATACCACATTTTTCTAATGATTGACCTTGAGCTTTGTTAATGGTGATTGCAAATGCTAATCGAATTGGGAATTGCAATCTTTTAAATTGAAAAGGCAGATCTGTTGGAATCATGGGAATGCGAGGAATAAGAACAGCCTCACCCTCAAAAGGCCCTGTCAGGATTGTGGCCTCTATTAGGTTTTCTATTGTTTTTTTTACGGCAAGTCGAGTGCCATTGCAAAGCTTTGGTGGGTTTATGTTACGTAACAATATTATTGGTACGCCTATTTTTAGTTGTAGCACGTGTGGTGGAAACCCTGAAAGATCTATGGAATTTAAAAATTCAGATGGATAATTAACCGCTTCATTTGGTTCCAAAACTGTGTCGACTGACTTGTAAAGGACTGCCTGGTCTTGAATCTTGGTCAAAACAATATTGTTGATTTCGTGGACGTCTATATTTTTGGGTGCGGGAATCGCTCTTTCACTTAGCCATTTATTATTTTTATAATTTTTTAGAATATTCGGAAATACTTTTTCAATCAATTCATTTTTGGACGTCACTAAATTACAGAAATCAGCAGGTAGTTGTATACGTCCTGAAATTGAGTCTACTGGGAGCTTTCCGTTTCCCATTGCCAGCAATTGATCTGAAAATGTTTGACCAGAGTCATCGTTTTGCAATCGGACACGCATATTTGTAGTTAATTTTAATGTTTTTACGTGTGCCCATAAATTAGAATTTTTCAGGCAAGCATTCATTTCGTCTGCAGGAGTTGATCTAGGTATTATAGGTAATGTTTGCCTGAAATCTCCCGCAAGCAATATTAAGGTGCTGCCAAAGGGTTTCGACTTCCCTCGCAAATCTTTCAAGCATTGATCCAGAGCCTCGAGCGATTTTTTGTGTGCCATTGTGCACTCATCCCAAATAATAAGTTTGCATTGCTGCAATACTTTACCCATCCCAGATGATTTGGAAATATTGCACGTGGGAGTTTCTGTAGAATGCAAGTTCAGAGGCAATTTCAAAGCGGAATGAGCAGTTCTTCCACCAGGCAGCAATGTTGCGGCTATTCCGGACGACGCAATTGCCAACGCTATATCATTTTTAGATCGAATTGATGCCAGAATCAGTTTTATCACAAACGTTTTACCAGTACCTCCTGGCGCATCCAAAAAGAAAATTTCTCCAACGTTGTTATCGACACAATGCATTATCGTATCATAAATGTCTTTTTGTTCCGACGTTAACTTGGAAATGTTATTTTGTACATACGACAATAGATCACTCGTACTGTAACTTTGTTCACGATCCAATTCTACACATGTCGAAACAGCAGCGATACGGTTAGGTGAAGGCATTCCCAAACCCTGAAGAGGTTTGTTTGCCATACTTATGCAAAAATCTTCTATAACAACTAAAGTGTAGTTATAAATTTCTGGTGTAAAATCAAAAGTCATGTCTGACGTCTCTAACTGTTTTCGATGAAGTATATCTTCGGACATTTTTTACTTATATTTTTCCCATAAATCTGTAGGAGCTGATGGAGAGCAAGTTGTTAAAATGATGCCAAACAATGCACGAATTTGACTTGGGGTTGACGTTTCGCACGCGTCATTGATGCAGTTATCCCAGTGTTGGTCATTCTCCAATAAATTCAGAGCTTGGCATGCACTACGGTAAGTGTCATGTATAGTACCATTTACAGTCCTCAAATACTCAAAGGATGTCGGACCGGGTACATTCACCAAAAGCAGGCGTAGAAAGAAGCATTCATGTTGATTGGGGTGAACGGTGTAGAGTCTTCCTATCGTGGTATCTTTGAAGATGGTAGGTTGGCCGTCGACTGACTTACCCTGTTTTCGACGTTCAAATACTTTATTTTTAGTATTCCACGTGTAATACGAAGGCACTTCAGTATACAGCAGTTTTTTTGCAAAAGAATCATTTTTGCAAAGCGAAAAAAAAGCTGTTAATGTTGTATCCGGTGGATTCAGGACTCTTTGTTGCACGTTGGTTTCCGTGAAATAAACACGTTGACCATTCTGTAAATGTACCGCTAAGTGAACAACAGCTGGACTACGTTCATGTATCGGAAATGAAAGAATTCGCCAAACAGCTTCATTACTGCTTATGTATCTTCCAGCCTGATATTCTACGATTTCATCGAAATCTTTGATTTCGGACTGCAAGCCAAAAACTGCCATGTCACTGCCTTTGTTGACGTATTTACAAATGTATTTGATTGCCTTTACGGAGTTACAGTATTCAACGTTTATGTGTGCATTAAATGTTTTTGATAATAAAGGGGAATATGGAACAACCCACTGGTTATCTACTTCGATGGTGGTACCGTTACGCTTCTTTATTATTGCTGTTTTACCGCCATCTTCAGTAGATCTTCTTCTATATTGTGGGTAACCATCATTGCCAGTAATTGTTTTGGGTACTAAAAGTCGAGGATATTGCTTTGTGCACCTTCCTTTGGCCATGCATGGTGAATTTTCGTTCAGTGCACCGCAAGGTCCATGTATCATTTTTTTACAATAATATCATGTAACCCCTTATCGACATTTTTATCAGGTATTTCAGCGGAAATCACATCATCAATTTCGTTTGAAGTAATTTTTTTATGTAGCCAGATTAGTATATGTGCGTGTGGCAAACCTCGTTTTTGCCATTCCACTGAGTACATCCAGCATCGCACTGACCCAAACACTTCATGTTTTACAAGGTAGTTTATCAGTGATTTCAACTTTTGCCGGAAGACACGTGCCGTAATGTCATGCCTATGAACCGCCGATTGTCCTTGAAGTAAAAGCTGCAGTATCTCGTCCCAAGATTGATTACATGTAAATGTAATAAATAAATCTGGACGACCATAGAGACGAACATACGCAATAGCATCTTGAGCATATTCATGCATATGACGGGGACTGCCAACATATGACGAAGGTAAAATTGTTAATCTTCCAACGTTTGTGGTATTACCGTCATTTATAACTGCATCTCGCAAATGAATGTATTGTTCAGAGCGGAGCTTGGTCTGATTCAGGCGGATATATAGCAAACGTTCTGATTCAATTTTAGCATACATATCA
Source organism: Artemia franciscana (assembly GCF_032884065.1). Taxonomy (NCBI): domain Eukaryota; kingdom Metazoa; phylum Arthropoda; class Branchiopoda; order Anostraca; family Artemiidae; genus Artemia; species Artemia franciscana. The sequence continues at coordinate 18,335,029 of NC_088863.1, forward strand.
ACCATAAATTGGCGAAACAATTCACGGCATTTTAAAATATAATTTTCTTCATCCTGCCGAATCATTAGTCTATAGGAATAATAATGCATTGCACTGCATTTCTTATTCATTTCTTTGTTAGTGGCTGGATTCATCAATTTAATATTAAAGTGATAGCCGTCGGCTCCATCCCAAAAAATGATAGGATATTGTAGGGCATCGTAGCATCGATGAGTTTCAGCAATTCTTAACAACTGAGCGTTTCGCTTACGTAGAATAATATCTCGAGGTAAAAACTGATCACCGACCATAACGATTGCCACTTCGTCGATAGTCGGAGCATTGTATCTACGCACATGTTGGCCAGGAGGCGTTTTGTCAGCGGAAATAACAATTTTATGAGTATCAGCAGGCATCAAATCGATGGCTGTTTTGAACAGACGCACTAACTTATTATTTTCGTGGAAAAGATGTTGCAATTGGGAAACGATTGTCCTTTCAACGTTGGGAGAAATTTCGCAACGTGCATTCAATTCAGAATTTCTATCACTGATGAAGTACAATTGTAAAAATTTATGATTCTCGCCTGAGAATGGTAGAAGGGACCCTGCTTTATGATAAATTTGCCCTTTTACTTTGAAAGTAGACATAAATTGATCTGGATTTTCGATTTGGGCTCCAAACGACGTCATTTGGAAACATGAGTTGTATTGTCTGATTTTTGACAAAAAACGCTTAGATTCTGACGTAGTTCCAGTAAGGAAAGTCTTCAATGGCTCTGGTGGTACAGCCAATAGAGGAAGTTTAACTTTTCCTGAGGCGCAACACATTCCCATTGTTTCACCATTGAATTTCAAGGCCTTGCAATAGGGACAAATTTTAGACATTGTCCCGATTTGAACACATCTACTCAAGCTATAATCATCGACTGGGTTGTACCTGAATGCCAGGCGATAACTTTCAGATTGCTCTGATTCCTCGGCACGCTTTCTTTTCTTACTTTCTCTATCAGCAGCAAGCCTGTTTCCCTGCTGGTCTTTTGATTCCTCGGCACGCCTTCTTTTTTCACTTTCTCTTTTAGCAGCAAGTCTGCTTCTGCGTTGCTCTAGTAGTTCCTCGGCACGCCTTCTTTTTTCACTTTCTCTTTTAGCAGCAAGTCTGCTTCTGCGTTGCTCTGGTAGTTCCTCGGCATGCTTTCTGTTCTTTCTTTCTCTATCAGCCTCAAGCCTGTTTCCCTGCTGGTCTTTTGATTCCTCGGCACGCCTTCTTTTTTCACTTTCTCTTTTAGCAGCAAGTCTGCTTCTGCGTTGCTCTAGTAGTTCCTCGGCACGCCTTCTTTTTTCACTTTCTCTTTTAGCAGCAAGTCTGCTTCTGCGTTGCTCTAGTAGTTCCTCGGCACGCCTTCTTTTTTCACTTTCTCTTTTAGCAGCAAGTCTGCTTTCGCGTTGCTCTGGTAGTTCCTCGGCACGCTTTTTTTTCTGACTTTCTCTATCAGCAGCAAGTTTTTTGGCATAGACTCTTTGAGCATCTTCATCAGTCATTATAAACTTAAGCATTAATAGAATTCTACGCGAACATACGTCTTATATAACTTGAATGACGTCACGCCTTCAAAGCAAAAATGATGGCAACTAATTTCATGACGTCAGCCGAAACATGACGGCGAACATATGTCTTATATAACTTGAATGACGTCACCTTCAAAGCAAAAATGATGGCAACTAATTTCATGACGTCAGCCGAAACATGACGTCACCTGATCCACACATCCACAGATCCACACACAGACAACTTATTTTTATATATATAGATATATATATTTATATATACTAGCTGTTGGGGTGGCGCTTCGCGCCACCCCAACACCTAGTTGGTGGGGCGCTTCGCGCCCCCCCAAGCCCCCCCGCGCGCGTAAGTCGTTACGCGCCATATTAGTTATGCGCCATTGTAGTTGTGTCCCTGTGTCCCACCTGTGAATATAGATAGATTTATATATGTGTTTCAAACTACGCAAAAATTGCGAATAAACAACATTCTTGGCTTTCCCATTGTCTGTACATATGCAAAGCCGTATGTACTAATAATGACGTCATATACAAACGCTCTTTTTACAAACAAACAAACATGCATCCACATAACTCGTTTTGATATAGATAGATACAATACAAATTAACTGCGTAAAACTTGCGAATAAACAACATTCTTCGCTGTCCAATTGTCGCTGCATATAAATACATTGTCAGGTTTACCGACCCTCGAACATGCAACGTACAATTGTCCATGGGAAAAACAATCAGGATTAAGATCTATACCACATTTTTCTAATGATTGACCTTGAGCTTTGTTAATGGTGATTGCAAATACTAATCGAATTGGGAATTGCAATCTTTTAAATTGAAAAAGCAGATCCGTTGGAATCATGGGAATGCGAGGAATAAGAACAGCCTCACCCTCATAAGACCCTGTCAAGATTGTGGCCTCTATTAGGTTTTCCATTGTTTTTTTTTTACGGCAAGTCGCGTGCCATTGCAAAGCTTTGGTGGGTTGATATTTCTTAAAAGTATTATTGGTACGCCTATTTTTAGTTGTAGCACGTGTGGTGGAAACCCTGAAGGATCTATGGAATTTAAAAATTCAGATGGATAATTAACCGCTTCATTTGGTTCCAAAACTGTGTCGACTCACTAAATTACAGAAATCAGCAGGTAGTTGTATACGTCCTGAAATTGAGTCTACTGTTTGACCAGAGTCATCGTTTTGCAATTGGACACGCATATTTGTAGTTAATTTTAATATTTTTACGTGTGCCTATAAATTAGAATTTTTTAGGCAAGCATTCATTTCGTCTGCAGGAGTTAAACTACGTAAAAATTGCGAATATACAACATTCTTGGCTTTCCCATTGTCTCTGCATATACAAAGCCGTATGTACTAATAATGACATCATATGCAAACGCTCTTTTTACAAACAAACAAACATGCATACATACAACTCGTTTTTATATAGATAGATAGATAGATAGATAGATAAAATACAAATTAACTGCGTAAAACTTGCGAATATACAACATTCTTCGCTGTCCAATTGTCGCTGCATATAAATAGATTGTCAGGTTTACCGACCCTCGAACATGCAACGTACAATTGTCAATGGGAAAAACAATCAGTATTAAGATCTATACCACATTTTTCTAATGATTGACCTTGAGCTTTGTTAATGGTGATTACAAATGCTAATCGAATTGGGAATTGCAATCTTTTAAATTGAAAAGGCAGATCCGTTGGAATCTTGGGAATGCGAGGAATAAGAACAGCCTCACCCTCAAAAGGCCCTGTCAAGATTGTGGCCTCTATTAGGTTTTCCATTGTTTTTTTTACGGCAGGTCGAGTGCCATAGCAAAGCTTTGGTGGGTTTATATTTCTTAAAAGTATTATTGGTAGGCCTATTTTTAGTTGTAGCACGTGTGGTGGAAACCCTGAGAATAATATCTCGAGGTAAAAACTGATCACCGACCATAACGATGGCCACTTCGTCGATAGTTGGAGCATTGTATCTACGCACATGTTGGCCAGGAGGCGTTTTGTCAGCGGAAATAACAATTTTATGCGTATAAGTAGGCATCAAATCGATGGCTGTTTTGAACAGACGCACTAAATTATTATTTTCGTGGAAAAGATGTTGTAATTGGGAAACGATTGTCCTTTCAATGTTGGGAGAAATTTCGCAACGTGCATTCAATTCAGAATTTCTATCACTGATGAAGTACAATTGTAAAAATTTATGATTCTCGCCTGAGAATGGTAGAAGAGACCCTGCTCTATGATAAATTTGCCCTTTTACTTTGAAAGTAGACATAAATTGATCTGGATTTTCAATTTGGGCTCCAAACGACGTCATTTGGAAACATGAGTTGTATTTTCTGATTCATTTATATTCCTTATGTCCCGGTGTCCCGGTCGTCATTTATATCCCCCTGTTTTATATCCCGCTTATTTTTCAGTTTTTTCCTTTTTTTAGTTTTTTTTTTACTTTTTTAGTTCTTTTAGTTTTTACGTTTTTTAGTTTTTTTTAGTTTTTTAGATGAATTTTTTTTTTTAGTTTTTTACCTTTTTTTCTTTTTAGTTTTTATTGGTTTTTACCTTTTTTTAGCTTTTTATCTTTTTTATTTTTTTTTATTTTTATTTTTAATTTTATTAGTATTCTTTTTCTCTTCTATTTTTAATTTTTCCTTTTTTTTTTAGTTTTTTTTAGTTTTTAGTTTTTTAAGTTTTTTCCTTTTTTTAGTTTCTTTTTTATTTTTTTTATTAGTTTTTAGTTTTTTTTGTAGTTTTTGCCTTTTTTTAGTTTTTTCAGTTTTTTTTTTAGTTTTTAGTTTTTTACCTTTTTTAGCCTAACCAGGATTTGAACCTGGGACCTTCATTCTCCGTTCTGACACCCTCTCTCACCGAGTGACTACTCCAGCATGTTCATTTTGGTGTTTTAAATGGTATATTATTAACCAAATTAATGTGTTTTACAATATACTAAGCATCGTCATAACAAAAATGACGGCAACTAATTTCATGACGTCAGCCGAAACATGACGTCACCTGATCCACAGACCCACAGACAGACAGACAACTTATTTTTATATATATATATAGATATATATATATATATATATATATATATATATATATATATATATATATATATATATATATATATATATATATATATATATATATATATATATATATATATATGTTTTTAACTACGTAAAACTTGCGAATATACAACATTCTTTACTGTCCCATTGTCTGTGCATATAAATAGATTGTCAGGTTTACCGACTCTTGAACATGCAACATATAATGGTCCATGGGAAAACAATCCGTATTCAGATCTATACCTCATGATTCTAATGATTGCCCTTGAGCTTTGTTGATGGTGATTGCTAATCGACCATTCCCTGTGTCGCCGTTGTCATTTATATATCCCCTTGTGCCCCCCGACGTCCCCGTTGTAGTTGTGTCCCTGTGTCCCGGTCGTCATTTATATTCCCTGTGTCCCGGTCGTCATTTGTGTCCCGGTGTCCCAGTCTGTGATTTCTCTTTGAGTGTCCCAGGCGTCATTTATATTCCTTGTGTCCCGGTGTCCCGGTCGTCATTTGTGTCCCGGTGTCCCAGTCTGTATATACATTCGTTTTTGAATTGGTCTTTTTTTCAGTTTTTAGTTTTTTACCTTTTTTTTAGTTTTTATAGTTATACCTCATGATTCTAATGATTACCCTTGAGCTTTGTTGATGGTGATTGCTAATCGAACATTCCCTATGTCCCCGTAGTCATTTATATATCCCCATGTGCCCCCCGGCGTCCCCGTTGTAGTTGTGTCCCTGTGTCCCGGTCGTCATTTATATTCCCTGTGTCCCGGTCGTCATTTGTGTCCCGGTGTCCCGTAGTTTTTTTAATTTTTTTTTTACTTATGTCCTGGTCGTCATTTATACTCCCTGTGCCCTGGTCGTCATTTGTGTCCCGGTGCTTTATTAATGGTGATTGCTAATCGAACATTCCTTGTGTCCCGGTCGCTTTCTCTTTGAGTGCCCCGGTCGTCATTTATATTCCCTATGTGCCGGTGTCCCGGTCGTCATTTGTTTCCCGATGTCCCGGTCTGTAATTTCGTCAGTCGAAAACATGACGTCAGTCGACACACAAACATGACGTCACTCGAAAGACACACACACACACAGACAACTTATTTTTATATATATAGGTGTCCCCGTGTCCCGGTCGTCATTTGTGCCCCGATGTCCCGGTGTGTAATTTCGTCAATCAACAAACATGACGTCAGTCGACACACAAACATGACGTCACTCGACACACAGACCCACAGACAACTTATTTTATATATATTTAAATTTCTGGACGTTTTTCAATTAATGCATGTTTTGATCTTGGCTCTCCGCACATAAATAATTAAAAAAAAATTTGTATATTAATTTTTTTTGGCAAAATGGCTTTCTCATAGTTTTAATCGGAAGATTTTGAGAAAAAGGGAACGAGGGAAGAAGCCTAGTTGCCTTCCAATTTTTTGAAGTCTTAAAAAGGCACGAAGAACTTTAAACTTTTTACGAACATTTTCATTAGTAAAAAATATACGTAATTTACGAATTAACTTACGTAAAGAACTTCAATATTCGTATGTTTTTATTGCGTATATGAGGGGATTCACCCCTCGTCGATATCTCGCTCTTTACACTAAAGCTTAAATTCTGTCCCAATTCCTTAAGAATGTCCCTTGAATCACAAAGGCCGTAGAATAAATAGATGAAATTACTAAAAATACTTTAGCGTAAAGAGCGAGGTATTACGAGGAGGTACACCCCTCATATTCGTAATAATTTCTGCTCGTTTTAGGTTTTAATGCTGCTCCTCACTTTCAGTAGAAAAAAAACTTTTCAAATTTATTTTTTCATTGTTTTTTAAATAATGCTAAAAAAAATCCTGCGCCCCCTTCATTGAAAGTCTCTTCCCCCATGAGAAGTTTTTCCATGAAAAGATCCTCCCACGTAACCCCCCCACCTCAACTCTACCTCCCAAACCAAAAAAATCCCCCTGAAAACGTCCGTACACTTACCAGTAACCATTACTATATGTAAACACAGGTCAAAGTTTGTAACTTGTAACCCATCCCACGGGGACTGCGGGGGAGTAAGTCGTCCCCAAAGACATAGTTGTTAGGTTTTTCGACTATGGTGAATAAAATGGCTATCTCAGAATTCTGATCTGGTGACTTTGGGGAAAAAATGAGCGTGGGAGGGGGCATAGATGCCCTCCAATTTTTTGGTCACTTAAAAAGGGCGCAAGAACTTTGAAATTCCGTTAGAATGAGCCCTCTCGCAACATTCTAGGACCTCCGGGTCGATACGATCACCCATGAGAAAAAAAAACAAACAAAAAAAAAAACAAATACACACGCATCCGTGATTTGTCTTCTGGCAAAAAATGCGAAATTCCACATTTTTGTACATAGGAGCTTGAAACTTCTACAATAAGGTTCTCTGATACGCTGAATCTGATGGTGTGATTTTCGTTAAGATGCTATGACTTTTAGGGGGTGTTTTCCCCTATTTTCTAAAATGAGACAAATTTTCTCAGGCTCGTAACTTTTGATAGGTAAGACGTAACTTTATATATTTAAAATAAGCATTAGAATGCGATTTTTTTGATGTAACTATTAGTACAAAATTACATTTTTTAAAGTTTCGGTTACTATTAAGCCAGGTCACTCCTTACTACAGTTCGTTACCACGAACTGTTTGATAGGAACGGGGTCATAGTATGTGACAAGGAAAGCGTTAAAGAGAGATGGGCAGAACATTTTGAGAATGTGCTAAGCTGGGATAGAGTTACCGGAAAAGATTAGAGGAAAACAGAAAAGTTTGTGACACCTTGCATGCGAAGGAAGCTTTATTTTGTGAGGAAATATTAGTGATAAAACTAAAAGGATTAGAAAATAGTAAGGCCCCAGGTGATAATAGTGTGCTAAGTGAGTGTCTTAAATATGGTGAACATGAGGTTAGAAATTAGTTACTGAACATTATGATTAAAAGGGAAGTACCTAGCTATTTTAAAAAATCCCAAAATAAAACTCTTTGTAAGAAATGCTGTTTGGTTGAGTATGGTAATTATAGAGGCATTAGCCTAGTTTCAGTAGGTAGCAAATTACTAGGTATGATGATACATTTTAGACTTAGAGATGCAGTACACGAAATTTTAACAGAACAACGGTGCGGCCTTTAGATCAAGCCCTCTCCTGATTTACTAGGATCACTGGTTCGATACGACCCCCCTCGGAAAAAACAAACAAACAAAAAATAAACAAATAAACACGCAAACGTGATCTTGCTTCTGGCAAAAAATGCTATATTCCACATTTTTGTACATGAAAGCTTGAAACCTCTACAGTAGGGTTCTCTGATATGCTGAATCTGGTGGTGTAATTTTCATTAAGATCACCGTATGTTTTGGGGGAGTTTCTCCCTTGCTAAAAAACTGTGCAAATTTTCTCAGGCTCGTAATTTTTGGGTAACATTAAACTTGATGAACATTAAATATTTAGAATTAGAATCAAAATTCGATTCTTTTGACATATCCACTGTCATCAAGTATCTGTTTCTTAGAGTTTCGGTTACTATTGAGCCGCATCGCTCCTTACTTACATTTCGTTACCAGGAACTGTGAACTGTGATAAAGTGACTACTCCTATACACGAGAATAACACTGCTACGGTTAGTAGCTGGTTAGGTATTAATTCAGGAGTTCAGCAGGATGAAGTTCAGCAGAACCCCATTTATATGGATTATTTTGATGGGCATCGTCCTAAACAGTAAAGAAAAGGCAATGAAAGAACACGGAATCAAATCGGGAAGAAAAACTTTTCTTGACTTGGATTATGCTGATGATTTAAGCATCCTAGATGAAAATGTGAGCAAAATGAATAGTTTTAGAGGTTTTGCAAGCTCAGGGTACTAAAACAGGTTTATGTTTAGAAGTCTAGGTCGCTAAAACTTGAAATAAGTGACAATGGTCAACGAAAATGGTTGATCGATCAAATGGACAGCTTCAATTGCCTTGGTAGTATTAATCGCAAAAATGGTGGGTGCCGTGAAGATGTTAAAAGTAGAACTGGCCGAGGCTCAGGGTGTTTTTTTTTACAGTTAAAGAAAGTTAGTAGGAATAAGAATAAAAGTCTGCGAACCACGATAAGAATATTGGAAGCTACAGCGATGACAGAGGCCAAATATAGTTGTGAAGCATGGGCGCTCCGAAAAACGGCGGAAGATTGGCTAGAAGTTTTCCAGATAAATTGCATATGCATTGTTCTGGGTACCACACTGACTGAGCGTATTTGAAACTGTAGGCAGTACGAAAGGTGTGATCCAGTCCCGATTTCTAGGGCTATAATTAGAGAAAGGTTGAGATGGCTAGGACATATTTTGCGGATGAAGGATGACATATGGCCAAAGATTTTCCTTTTCGGCCGACCGTCTAGGGCTAAATGCAAAGCAGGCTTTCCACGGTTAGGGTAAGAGGATATCATAAAGAAAAATTCAACCAAAATGGTAACTTTCTACGAAGGTGAGAAGTGGGAGATTTGAATAGATTGAGAAGGGGTCGCAGCGTGTGTAGCTATGTTGGCCTCAGGTGGCTTGATTCTGCGGTGAGTTACTAGTAGTAATAAAAGTAGTAATATGACTTCGTACATAGACATGACTAGACATTCACAGAAAGTAATAATCGTTTCTTTTCCAGCTTCTTAGTTTTTGTTTCATCGGAGCAGTTGTTGTCCATTCAGCGAAAATCGGAAAAGACGAGACAGAAGCATCGGTTGTACATGAGGATTTTAACCTTAATCCACAGGATGGCAGCTATAAATACGCAGTTGAAACAAATGACGGTATTAAGATACAAGAGAGTGGAAGACAAATTTCAATTGGCAAAGAATTTGGAGCCTCCGCATCTAGGAGCTATGCCTACATAGCTCCGGATTTGACAGAAGTGACACTGACATACATAGCTGATGAGAATGGCTTCCAGCCTAAAGGGGATCATCTTCCAGTCCCGCCTGAAGTTCCTGACTATGTGGTGAAGCTCCTTTCTGACTTAACAAAAAGTAGAAAAGCATAAACAGATATTAAAATAAATAATGAGAAATGTACAAACAGCGAATCATACTAGTATTTTTTAGAATTATTTGATATCTTATATTATACTGAATACAACTTTTATACGTCCTATCAAGACTGAATTTGATTCTAGTACTCAACCAAAATAAAAGTCATTGGAAGGAAACTACTATATTCCAAATGAATCTCAAAGGGTCCTTCGATTCTCTTCAGAGATCCATGCACGTAAAAAGCATTAACGATGCGATGAAAATGAAAACTTGGATAACAAGAAATTTTTTTAACGGAAGCATAAATGGGTACAAAAAGGGGTATGTAACCAAATCATACTCCAGTACTTCCGAGAATTGAAGGGGAATTTTACAATGGGAGGTAAAATACTCGCCACCATTACTATAGAAAAAAAAATATTGACCATGAAACCTTGCTTTACTCTTCACTTGTAAAAATTTTCGCGTATTGACATCTTTTTAACCATGAAAATACCTTAAAGGCCAAAAAGAAAAAAAGAATATGTCACTCATAGGTAAACTTATGTCAGAATCCCGTCAAGACTACTTGGGACTCTAATTATATTATGTTATTTTTAGCTATCGTTATTTACTATTCATTTTTATCATGTGATAAGCATCATTATTATTTATTAACTGCTGATCTCGCAAGAATCTCTTTTCATAGTTTTTACTAAATAAATTAACTACTAAACTGACAAGCAATTCCTCCGAATTGCCTGAAAGAATAGAACAAATTCTAAAATAAGGTCGGGTCAACATTTACTTGTTTGTCATCCACCCGGTTGTGACCAAAACACAACTAGGCATTGTATCTAATCTTTTGTTTTATTCTCTACTGCAACACATATAGTATAGTATATTTGACATGAAAACCCCCGTAGGTTCATGACCACACAAAAATATACAAAAAAAGAAACCTAAAAATAAAATTAACAATATTCAAATACAATTGAAGGATTCAATTTATGCTTTTCATCAAAACGATTAAAGCACAGAAGACAATTCAAAATAATTATACAAACAAAAACAAAATCACGACTCTCACGATGGGCACAAACACGAATAAACCGAATAAACAAAAAAACACGAATAAACGATGGGATATACCTACACGAATAAACCGTGCCAGCTTCTTAATACTAATAAGACACTCATTTCGTAGCAATTTTTCCGCCCAAGGCTCCTCCCCCTCATCCACTCCAAAAAAATATCCTTTTTCCTGACCCTTCCCACTTCCCCAGAAAATGCATTAGATTTTCCTCCTACTCTCCACACATTGGACAAGTGTAACGATGTACTCTTCATTCTAACCCTTCCCAAATATCTTCCCCTTCTTCCCCCAAGTGGTATAAAATAACCTCTACAAGAAATTACCCATTTAATATCCTCCCTAAATTGCCCAACCCTAAAATATATCTAGTCTCCCCATGCCTCTTTTGCCCTAGAATACACATAAGAAAATAAGAAGTTATTATCTGACATCCCCACTTCTGTATTTCCTGATCGACTAAAATAGAACATGCCTATTTGGATACCTCTCCCCTCACCTACCCCTACCATACCCTCTATTCCATTCACCCGACATTCCCCGTTATATGCAATAAAAAAAACTTACAAAAACAATTTAAAGTTTTCGTTTCAGTTACTCAAACTAACTCAGACCGTAGATAGGTTAAAGTAGCTTAAATAAATGCTAAAGGAGTATTGTACAGATGCAGTTTCCCTGCTTTTAACAAAAATCAATTGGGTTATAAAATCCAAATTTTAGAGTAAACAGTGAGAATATGGGGAAGGAGGCGGGTCCTAAGGGTGCGACAACGTCCATCATATAAAAGATAATTCATATTCATTTTAAGTTTCAACGCCACTCTTTACTTTCATTGCTTAAATTTTATTTTTTGCAATTTAATTTTCATTGGCTCTTAATTTCGCTTTCAATCTCCCCTAAAAGAAGTCCGTGGTGAAAAATATGCAAAAACAAGCAGAGAAAAGTAAGCAAAATCATGTTCATTTACTCCCAAAAATCAAACCCATTAGACTCGCGGTTCGATTATGAGACTCACAAGTCCATTTTCTGAAACTGGTGGTTCTGGTTGCATATTGTGTAGCAAGAATGGTTAATTCCATTCTTATAATTACCATGAAACTACTGGACCATGCTCACTAGCCCATATACTCATATTAGACTTTTATTGCATTTTGAACGGATTCATGGAACGAGTGTACAGGAGCTTGATTTTTATAACAGTTTCATATTTCTTCTCGATCCCCTACCCTGAATCTATAGCTGAATTTCTCTTCTTTTTCTTATCAAGAAACGAGCCAAGAGAATGAGAATAGATAAAAGATAGTGTTTACAATTTAAACCAGATTTAATCGCATACGACAGGTCTGAATAGGGGCTGTAATCAATCAACTATACTACCTTAGTTATGACATTCAAATTTGCACATAACAATCATCTTTTTTATACCCTAAATAACGTTGGTATGGGACTTGACCACAAAAACGAGCCATTCTAAAAATCAGCCTAATTAAAACTACTGAAAATCTTCTAATATGATTTTAAAATAAACCCTGTTTCCTGAGCTTTCACACCCTTCCTGATTACCCTCCCCGGACTGTTGGACTACTCCAGGTACTCATTTGGAGCTGGGTTAACCCAGGCTAAGCTTACAGTCGCACCACAGACCTTCGTTATAAACCAAATAATCGACGACACCAGGACTCGAACCCCTATCGCGAAGGAATATGATAACAAGTCTATTAATAGTACATAACAGCACAAACAGTATTTGCTGTAAAATAGCACAGTGACTGTATTCAGATATGGCTAGTAAGAAAATAAATGTCCTGACATAACATAAAATATTTAATAGCCAGAACAGAAATAGATTCGATTTCAAGAAAAGAAAAAAACTCACCCTAAAAGACATTTCAATATTTTCTCCACCCCAAATATCCATGCCTTCGTCATACGCTCCAGATTTAAAAAAATATTGTCTGTCAATCGAAAACAAACCTCCAGCCATGACAGGTGTCCTAAAAGGATTTGATGCTCTTATTAATCAAAATGATCACTCAATATTTAACTTCAATTTTTAAGGTTCATATAGAATATGTAGAAAATACCCATGTATAAATATTATGCTTTGCAGAACCGATTTCTTCGTTATTTTCTTTCAGCTCAGCATGAGACAAGACAAAGATAAGCGACAGAAGAGATAAGGGATATATAATTTGGGCTATATATTTTCACATTAGGGGGCGAGAGAAAAGTATTTGGAAAGCGTAAGGTTAGAAAACAATTCTTACTTCATAATATGCAGAATAGTATTACATAACACATCTTGCATGGACAAGCGCTATACTTTACCCCACCCCATAATGTGCAAATATATAGCCTGAATTTGTTTCTATAGTACTATCCCAATTCGTATTTTAACAACCATAATCAGACACTATTCTCTTCCAATACCATCGCAACTTAAATAAATTTCATTCAATACAGATCGCAAACTCAATAAAACCCGGTTCTACTTACCTTCTATACAAATAGGCGCTATAAAATAGGAGCTATAACAAACAAGTATCCATAATACTAAACCAAAAACAAAATAAATTGCTATTTTTGACAAAAAGCAATAGCAATACTCAATTTCCACCTCTCTAGCTAGAAAATCAACTGCGATCTTCGTTCCTGTTTGTTGTCAAACCTTGTTCTTTGCAATAGAGAGGGCTGTTTGAGTCTGCTATTTGGAAGTTCAAGATATTTTATCATTTTTCCTTATGTAATTTTTGAACTTGATTGCATTGGTTTTCATTTTCGTACTTTTTTTATTTCTCGACTAGCTTTTGCTCGTATTATGTGATGGGTTGTAAATAAATCATTATAATTATTACTATTATTTCCAAAGACAATTATCCACTCATTCCAATGCGCTTACTGTCCTCTTGAATTTCTATCATTCTTAAAGACCTATGCCTTCACTCTGGGTAAAAAGTATTGGATCTTAGTTAGGCAGGCACCATCTTTACAGACATAAAACCAGTGTTTATAGATATAGACAGAACAACCATTCCCTATCTCAACCATTAGACAAAGCCGGACCGAGATGCAAGTGCTCCGGAGAACATTTAAACAAGTAGAAACATAAGCGACATTAGATTTTTTCACAGGTAGACAAGTCAGATTTCTCTTGAACGCAAAAACTAGCTTCACCTTTGTAACACTAACTTTTAAAGAACTTTAAGCCCCTTCCTAGTCCTGTTTTTTAATTTTACTGAAGAATTTTTTTTTGTTAGGAAACAACTAGTGATTCGGTTTTAAGCCGGATTTCTTAAAGGGAAAACGGACTTTGGCGCTTCGCGCCAAAACTTAAGGCCAAACAAGTAAAAACAAGTAGAAACCTAAAAAAAGTTCGCGCCCCCCCCAAGCCCCCCCCGCGCGCGTAAGTCGTTACGCGCCATAGGAGAATAAAACGAAAACGCAGAATGACAAAATCTTTCTCATATACCAGAGTTTAAGAAACTTGAAACAAACATGGCAATAAACAAAACTACAAAATCGTGTTTTAACATACACATATTATTTTAACTTGATCTAATTCCAGCTTAATGGACCAGCTCAGGGACAATAATATTATCAGATGGGTATCAGCAGGACCCCTCCTAGAGACAAGGGTTTCTATTCCATATTAGAATCAGGAGCAAAATGTATTATTTGCTGTTGACAGTACCCATTGAAAATGCCTAAATGTAGTAAATACACTAAATTCAAATTTTAGTGTTAACAGTGAGAATACGGGGAAGGAGGCGGGGCCTGAGGGCACGGCAATATCCATCGCATGAAGGATCTTAGTTTGAAGCAAAAAACTAGAAAGGTAGGGTTTTATTTAAAATTAGATTGAAATGTCTGTATACAGATTATACTGAATTGCCGCAAGGTATTTAATAAATCTCCATTTTAAGCCCCGGTCAGTAGTCCTCTGACATTTATCTTACTTATATTCTTCAGGGATAAGAGAAATTTCGATAGAAGTTTTCTTGTTTCCTTTTATTCTTAGTTATTATCCTCCGGCCAAGTAAGAAAGATTTCGTTTATATAACCGATGATAATATAGTTTTTTAGATTTTTTTTTTAAGTTGCTGTAGGTCATACAAGACGCTATCAAAAAGCGAAAGAGAAACAGTCGCCAAAAAACAAAAAAAAAGTCCTATACTTGATCTTTTTATAATTTCCTTGAACACGATTGGGGATGTTTTTTATTATTATCTGATTTGGAATTAGACTATTAACAATAATTATAATAACATATTAAGAGATACATTGGTAAGAATATTAAAAATTAATGATTATAACAATAATAAAACCAAAATTAACTTAAAAAAATACTTCATTTTCTTAAAGAGTAAAAAGGGCAACATTAACTATTAAACCTTAAAATGTACACATAATACAAGGACCGTTAGTAGAAGGAAGGCTGCGCTGTTGCTCCATCCCAGATCCTCTCCCATTCAAGATATGTGTATATCTTGAAACTTTCAAATTTTGAATTCAAATTCGGAACATGAATATCATCCTCCAGATTGTGTATTTGCCACTGACAAACTAGATTATTAATTCAAACTTTAAATTTAGGCCTTGCCACTCTATAGACAATTTAGATCATGGCAATTCTGTTTCACTGACAATCGGGACTAAACATAAGCACTGTTTTTTATTTTCTATTTTCACGATTGCAAGTTTGTCGTGCCCCTTGAGTTCTTAGCTTGTCAATTTTGGTCAATCGAAGGCATGATCTTACAATGAGATTCAGAACAGGGATGTTAGCTAGCAAGTACCACCGATCTATCCTCCCACCTTCTGCACCGATAAGCGGACTTTTCAGGCATTTGAACAAATTGCAACCAGTCAAGTGCCATACGAACAGATTTGCAAACTGCTTGGTGAACTATGATTATACTTATTTTTTGCGTTTTCTTTGTAATTGTAAAATTAGTATAGTTTAGCGCTCATTTTAGAGCGCCAAATTTAGATAAACGAATACGTATAAAATATATTGTGAATTTGATATTATTGCTCTGAAACTTTTTTGTGGATTAAAATTATAAACTCTATACCAGTAAAATGGATTTATAAAATTTGTTGTATCTCTGCAACTGGACAGTTCTATTTTACAAACTGTTTTTAGCGCAAACTTCTTTGTTGCAAACTTCTTTGTTGCGCAATTGTAAATTTTGTTTCAATAATAAGATTTGTCATTCGAAAAGGCGTGTAATAAACAGAACTTGGCAACAGCAATAGCTAGTTTTTAAGTGAAGTGCAAGGATGATATACGGTCTTAAAAGGAGTAATGTTTGGTTTTTATGTGAAATGTAAAAATTGTCATTTAAATAGTTTTAAAACAATCTTATTGTAAGCAAATTTGTTTTATACCAACTCATATGTTTAGCCAATCAAGCACTAAGTTGCTACATTGAAAAAAAAAAACAACAATGGAAACCACTTAGAACTAGTCTTGCCATAAAGTTGCTAATTGAAAATTCATAAGAAATGAAAGTGAAACTATAGAAGAGACAGCAGCTGCAATGTAGGAGCGAATGTAAAGACTGGAAAAGAGAGACGAAAAACTTTCTACTGTATAAAATTAAAAAGTAGAATAAAAATTAAATAAAGTAGTAGTAGTATTAAAAGTAGAATAAAATTAAAAATTAAAAGTAGAATACAAAACTGTATTCTACTGGATAAAATCTGTTTGTCGGACAGAGTTTTCCTAGGGAATTTCTTGTTATTTTTTATTTACCATACTCGTGATATGAAAAGTGAGCACTCCAAAAGACGGAGGTGGATTTGTTAGATACTTTCCAGAGAAATTATCTACGGACTGTTAGGGGTACCCGTCTGACAGAACGTATTTTAAAGAGTGCACTTTACGAAAAATGTAATGCAATCCCGTTTTCTAGGGCTGTAATTAGAGAAAGGTTGAGATGGCTATAATTTTTCTACGGAAGAAGGGTGACAGATTACCAAAGATTGGTTTCGTCAGCCAACCATTTAGGGCGAAAGAAAAGTGTGCCAATCTCCGATTAGGGTGGTAGAAGGTCGTAAGAAATAATTTAAAAGAAATTAAAACTTCCAGGTTGGGTCTAAAGCGGGAGGCTTCGAATAGGTTGATAGGGAGGAGGACCGTGCATAGCTGCATATGAAAAGTGAGCACTCCAAAAGACGGAGGTGGATTTGTTAGATACTTTCCAGAGAAATTATCTACGGACTGTTAGGGGTACCCGTCTGACAGAACATATTTTAAAGAGTGCACTTTACGAAAAATGTAATGCAATCCCGTTCTCTAGGGCTGTAATTAGAGAAAGGTTGAGATAGCTATGATTTTTCTACGGAAGAAGGGTGACAGATTGCCAAAGATTGGTTTTGTCAGCCAACCATTTAGGGCCAAAGAAAAGTGTGCCAATCTCCGATTAGGGTGGTAGAAGGTCGTAAGAAATAACTTAAAAGAAATTAAAACTTCCAGGTTGGGTCTAAAGCGGGAGGCTTCGAATAGGTTGATAGGGAGGAGGACCGTGCATAGCGACCTCAGAGGACCAAACGGCCTCAGGCCGTTTGGTGTTGCAGTGAGTTGTTGTTAGTAGTAGTAGTAATACAAAAAAATAATCACTAAACTAATTATTTCGATGAGTGGGCTGAAACAGCTGGAGTGACTGGGTGGTTTCTGGTGTAATAAAAATGGTATAACTATCGTTTTTCGGATGTATTATATTTTATAACCGAGTTTGGACAGACAGAAGTGGATGGCCTGCGGGTTTCTCGATGCAATGAAAAAGTTTTATTGTTTTAAACGTAATCTTCCGAAGTGAATAGTATTGTCCTGTTTTAAATGTTACACAGGGGTAATCTGGATTATTACCATGCATGGATTTATTTCCTCGGAAAGAGGGATGATACATTTGTAAAATCTAGAAACCTGTCATTTACAAAGAAAAGTAAAGAAGTGCAGTTTTAAAAGTAGTAACGGCCATAAACTAACAAAGACAAATCTAGCCAAATAAAGCAAGAGAATAACTAAACAAAGCGATGGGGAATAACTAATCTAAATCATTGGCTACAGGTGTCAAAGTTTAGGTCCTTCATATTCTTGTGATTATTCATACAAGAGTTATGACCTGATGATACGTTTCACGATATTGCTCGTGTTTATGGAGTTTTGGTTAAGGTCACCCTGTGTTCTGTTTTGAATAGGGTGTTCTTTTCTTATTTGTAGTTTAAAATCTCCTTGCTATTCTATGCCTTTAGGTTTGAATTTACATTTCTTTTGAGTTTACGTTCTTTTGAATCTATTTAATTCTTCTGAACCTTTTTATTTTCGAGTCTTTTCTATGATCTTTCAAAATCTTAATCTTTGAAATCTGTTTTTAAGTTCAGTCATTTTTTGAGTTACGCTATTATGAAATGTGATTTGAGTAGGCTGACCATATATTCTGTTTTACATGGGACTGTCAGTTTTTTTCGTATATTCGTGATTATTTTCCCATTTTGTCCTCTAAAGAACATGTTATAAAGACGCGATCATTTCCATTGATCGCGATTGTTGGTAGAGTGGCAAGATTTCACTTTAAATTCGGAGCTTAGAGTCAATTTTGTCAGTAACAAATGCATAGCATAAAGCATCATGTTCAGAACTTGAATTCAAAATTTGAATTTTTTAAGTTAAAGATTAGTCTAATTTTGGTTACTCGTTCTAATTCACGATTAGATATAAGGAATGCCCAACTTTCCCTAATGTTTTAAAAATCTTTTTACTAACCTAAAGGGTTTAGTGACATCTTTCTCCCGCTCCCGTAGTGATTTCTCCCCAGCAGTAAACCATCTGAAGTTTAATCCCCAGTTGAAAGCCCCAAAGTTCATCGTCACACTTCTGACTAAAGCAAAGGTGTCATCGTTGATAATATCTATGACGGGACAAACTGCTGACGAAGGACTTTCCTTTACTCTGGATAGCAATGGTTCTAGCCAACCTGGAATTAAAAGCAACAAGGTTACGGCGGGCCTAGTTCAATCTAAATTAGGAAAAGTAAATTAGCATTAAAAAGATACACCCAATTTGAAGCGAGTGCTGGTAGAATAGGCAACACGAACAAAGTATTATTATGAACAATCAGTGAATGGTATTAATTTACCCTTAATTGTTCCCTGTGAAAAATACAATTTTGAAACGAACCTAAACGCAAAAGTCGCATCGAGGGGGCACCATATTTATTTCATTCGATTATTTAGTTTTAGATCAATTCAATTGTTGAGACACAATTATAATTCATTTAAGCTTTTTCTCAAAAAAAGATCTAAACTTACTTTAAACATGAGAAAATTTGCCTGTTTTCTCATTTTTTTTAACGCGTTTGTAAGAAAAAAAATTTTTAAAGCAGATTTTAAAAATGTAATTCGGTATATAATGAGTATAACTGAGCTCTGCTATCAAGCAATACCCGAATTGCCGTCTTACGTCGATGAATTAGAACTGTGGGACAGAAGAAAATTGACAAACAAAACTTGTACGGGAAGTATAAACCTTGACTTTGGATAAAGCTAAAGGCATTAACGTCTCGCCAACATTTTTTTAAATAGCGAATTGTTGATTGTGCCTGTCAGATTTCATTCTTGAATACAACAGCAGATGTGTTTCAGGGAAGATGGCCTTTGGGAGACCATTTCAATCGAAAGTATGGTATCTGATGAAACAGCCGTTTGAACACTTGGCGTAGCATGTTTCTTCTTTTAGGCAATCCAATTGTGCTGCACTTCTGCATGCTTACCGTGCTACCTTGGCAAACCGTGGTACTGGTCGAGATGGTTATGGCAGCACTAATAGATAAAAACCATTTAAACTACATCATATCTCCTACATAGATGTTGAAATAGTCACAATTGTTCATCCTTTAAGCCCTTTTTAGAATCATAAGGACTGATCTCAACAGGGTTTTAGGAGATTTTGCAAAAAAAAACAAAAAAAAAAAAAAAAAAGACATCCATATGCATCAATAACCCAAATACATGGCCCTTTAGAGGAAAAAACAAACATGACAGCATTAGAATTATAGAACAAATAATTATACAGTTTTTCGCAAAGAAAGATCAGGCCCCATCGAGGTGTGTGCCCCTGTGATACCTAAAGATAAATGCAACAAATAGAAGACGTAGTTTGTCAATTGCCTTTTAAACTTCACTTTTAAGATGGAACTAGATCTACATAGCATGGGCAACGTGAGGTGTTGCGGCAGCCTTTGTTCGGCTTCGCCGAGTAAAGTGTTGCGAGATTAACACTTTGGTTTGGTTTCCTCGCTTCGATTAAATGCTGAAGCTTCTAATCGGTAAGGATCTTAAAATAAATACTAGGTACACCAGCTCTCAAAAGTTTCAAACCCCTCATCGATGAAGATGATTATAGCCTAACAGCCGATTATTACTTGGAAGTCCCCGACATGTCTTACCACCGGAACCAAATTGGTCTTACCATCAAATGTACCGGAAACAAATAATAGGTACACCAACTAGCAAAAATTGCAAACCCCTCATTGCCGAAGATGATTATGAGCTAACAGCTGACTGTTGCTTAAAACTCTCCCTATCAACCTCCTTAAACTTTCAACACAATTTTTCTACCAAAAAATGGATGACATATAATTTGATCAGCACATCAACGAGTTATCGACTGCCGTGAAAAAAAAATCTATCTGTCTTAGTTCAAAAGTTGACTTCTTTGCTGTAGGCCAAGTTTCTAACGTCATCACTTAGAAAGGAGCAAAGGATAAACTCTAATTTCTTTAGCCACGAGAGAACTTTTAAAGTTTCAGAGGCATATTTGATACCATTTGTGTATCGGCCTACTTTTGGTTTCAGTGTGTACCTTACTACTGAAGTTATCAACCCCATTAAACTTTCAAACTGGTATATCTCATGAAGGAATTTTTCTACCAAAAAATGGACGAAATATGCTTTGATCAGCTGATCAAGAGCTATCAACTGCCGTCGAAAAAAAATCTATCTGTCTTAGTTCAAAATTTGACTTTTTTGCCGTAGGCCAAGTTTCTAACGCCATCACTTAGAAAGGACCAGAGGATAAACTCTAATTTTTTTTAGCAATGAGAGAAAATTTAAAGTTTAAGAGGTAAATCAGATACCATTTCTTTATTGCAATTCCAAGTGCGAAAAACTGAATGATAAACTCAGCTGAAATCACGAACAGAAATAGGTAGAAACAAAAGATGGCAGCACTTTCGGTCCCCACTTTTTTTTTTATTTCTGTAAATTTTTCTATTTATCACTCAAAGAAGATATATTGGTTGTGGGGCCGGGCAACTGCCGCAAATATTTAGCACTTATAGATTTTAGTCCATCTTCAATTTGAAACTGGTACCTGCCTGCTTGCCTGCTAGAACGGAGCTCTCCACTCGAAAGGCATGAACATAGTTTGACGAATTGAAAGCTTGACTGCATAATTCCAGATAGTTCTCTCTGACATCTATACATATAAAAATGTACTGTCTGTTGTCTGTCACTAAGTATGATTCCTGATCTTTTTATATATAAAAATTTTTGATTTCCTTCTACAGTTCACTGTTTTATTAAACATTTTATTTGTTTTCACTATTTTCATTGCTTTTTATTTGTAAACAAAATCATTTGGTGATTTTTGTTCAACGGCGTTTTGATTTACTCCTTTTTCCAGACAACATACTTTCAAATATAAAAAGTTAACTATCATTTTGATGTTAAAAATTTTCAATTTTTCAATTTTTCGGTGCAGCAAAGACTTCTAGACTTTCGAGACCGTTGTCAAAAATAAGTTAGAGAGGAAAAATCATAAAGTAGAGAATTAAAACAAAACAAACAAGCACTTTCTTCATTCTTTCATTGCACCTCCTACTTGATATGGAAAGCAGTAAAAAAGTGTCGTCAGAGGTCGTAATGGTTCCTTCGGCTGACTCAATCATCTACAAAGGGGCTAAACATCCCACCTGATGATATTTAAGCAATAGCAAAAAAAACATTGACATGTACGAGGGACTTTTTTCCGGTGTCTCTTGACGAAGATCCAAGAAAGGGTATTTTTCAAAATCAAGCGGGAAAACATTTTGGTCCTTTAATGAAAAAATTTTTTTTACAAAATCTAGGTAGGAAATCGATCAATCCCTCCCTCCCCCTTTTTACAAAATGGTATTCTCATATATGGGGGGAGGAGATGAAAACTGAATTAATTAATTCTTTCTTATTCTTTTTATATTACTTCTTCCTTATAAGTTTAAGGTTGAACTTCTAAGTTCATAGTAGTCTAAAGAAAAGCTGAAGTCTAAGCAGATAATAATTTAATCTTTTGTTAAATTTTTTTTCTTATTTAAATTAGGCAACGGTCAATTGTGTTTACAAGCCTTCTAATGTATTCCCTTTTTCCAGACCATTTACTTTCAAATAAAACAGATGAGTTTCATCACTTCAGTAATAAAAGCTCGGTTGTTTGATACAGCAAGGACTTAATTAACTTTAGAGAACTTTATTCGCAGAATGTCAGAGAGAAAAATCTTATAGCGGAAAATTAAATCAAAGAAAACAACCACGTTTTAATTCTTTCATTGCCGCTCTTACTCTGACTTGGAAAGCAGAATCAAACCATCAAAGCTTTGAAGACTGCAATAGTTGGCTTTACTTAACTGCAAAGGAGTTAGTAAAGATTGGGTTTAGTAGGAGGTTATACAATAGAGAATTAAATCTAAAGGAGTAACTATTTTCTTATTCCACTATGGTAACTTTTATATTTGAAAGTTTTATTAAATCACTGTGGCCCGTAGAGGTTATTGTGTTTCCTCTTTAGTCTACTCCAAACGTACTGGCAACCCTGCTTGTAGATTGTGAAACTGGTAGGTATCATGAAATACCAACTAAATTTATGTGTAAAGGAGTCCATTGAATATTATAAGATACTAGCTGTTGGGGTGGCGCTTCCCAACACCTAGTTGGTGGGGCGCTTCGCGCCCCCCAAGCCTCCCCACGCGCGTAAGTCGTTACGCGCCATTGTAGTTGTGTCCCTGTGTCCCACCTGTGAATAGAGATAGATATATATATATGTTTTTAACTACGTAAAACATACGAATATACAACATTCTCCATGGGAAAAACAATCCGTATTCAGATCTATACCTCATTATTCTAATGATGTGTCCCTGTGTCCCGGTCGTCATTTATATTCCCTGTGTCCCGCTCGTCATTTGTGTCCCGGTATCCCAGTTTGTAATTTCTCTTTGAATGTCCCGGTCGTCATTTATATTCCCTGTGTCCCGGGCGTCATTTGTGTCCCGGTCTGTAATTTCTATTCGAACAATCCCTGTGTCCCGGTCGTCATTTATTTATCCCGCCTGTGCCCCCGGCGTCCCCGTTGTAGTTGTGTCCCTATGTCCCGGTCGTCATTTATATTCCCTGTGTTCCGGTCGTGATTTGTGTCCGGGTGTCCCAGTCTGTAATTTCTCTTTGAGGTTCCCGGTCGTCATTTACATTCCCTGTGTCCCGGTCGTCATATGTGTCCCGGTATGTAATTTCATCAGTTGACAAACATGACGTCAGTCGACAAACAACTTCATGACGCATACAGCTCAATCCTTATAATGACGTCAGTCGACAAACATGACGTCAGTCGACACACAAACATGACGTCACTCGACACACACACACACACACACACAGACAACTTATTTATATATATATAGATAGATGAAAGTGCAATGTCTGTGTACAAAAATAAAATGACAAATAGATGAAAAAACAAAAATAGCAAAATGGCGGTGGTTTCCAAAACTGTATACCAGAAAATCATCCAATAATTCGACAAACACTTTCAGCTAATATCAACTATTTTTGTCAGAAATAGACAAACATGAAGTTTCTAAATAGATGCGATGAATCTTATTAAACATGAGAGCTACCTGAGCTAAACCTGAGTTTATTTGCGAAATAATCCTGATCTTGCATATAGTTTAAATAAACGTTCTATCTTAGAAGATTCAAAGCAAACAGTTCTTGCCAAAACAATCGTCTTACGACACTACCTTTATAAGTTCATTTATGACAAGGTGGATCAGTAACAGATTGCAAATAGTGCCCTCCAATATTACATAAAATTGGTCATGTTTAAAAAGACAGATCCAAGTGGGGTGAAGCTTGTCTCGAACGAATCTTTAGGAGCCACTACAGAAAGCAATTACTTAAAATACTTGCGTCCACAGTAATTTTCGCGGAAGAAGCTTCAATAAACCTACTTTTATTTTTTAAAGAAAAACCGGTAATGGGAGGGGCAAAGAGCGTTGAAATGCCATTGGACGATTTTGGTTCTTAATTCATACAGACTGAACTACTACTAGAAATCCTTGCGTGATTCCAATTCAAATAAGATACTAAATCGCAAAATGTAATGACTCAAAATTGCAACGATTCAATACTGAGCTTGTTTTAGCGCAGTCATTTTCCGGTTGTTTTTTTTCCGATGTACAACACTACAACGAAGTTGCCGTACCCTTTTAAAGTATTAAGAGTATCTAATGAGTTTTTATACACAAATCAAAAGAAGAAATATACTTTAATCAGCTGTCCAAGGATTAGTGACCAGCGGACAAAGAAATTATGTCTTTCTCAGTTCAAAAACTGATTTTCTTGAAATGTGATACCACTTTCTAATATCACTACTAGGAATGGATCAAAAAATAAGCTCCAGTTTCTTTAGCAATGAGAGAACTACAAAATTTATGGATAATTTACTTTTTAGGACCTTTAGAATTGTCTATGTTTCGCTCTACCAAAGTCCCAAACATAGGCAATAAAATAGCAAACTCAACCGAAATCACGAACAAAAATGGTGTTCAAAACTAGACGACAGCACTTTCGGACCTGTGGGAAAACGCTACTTTTTAAGACCTCTAAGATTTTCTATTTGTTATTTTAAGAAAATATCTTTTCTTAAAAAGCCAGAAAACCGTTACACATCCTAAGCAGCTTCAGAGCCAAATCTGACTTCAATTTGAGGTTACTGTCTGCCTTTATTGCTTGTTTGAAACGAGCTTTCACTCGGAAGGAGAAATTTGGCTCTAAGAAATGAAACCTTGGTTAATAAACTGCAGATAATTTACCCTGATTTAGGCCATGAAACTTAAGTTCAGCTAATACACCGTACATTCTCAAAGAAAGGCAAAAACCTTCCTATGTGGCCCCAGGCAAGAATTAAACACAGCTTTCCAAGATAGATTATCATATTGATCTCTCCTTCCAGAAATGCACTTTCTGTAGGGGCCGCAGACCCTTAACACATTCTCACCACAGACTAAAATTTACTGCATAGGAAAAAGAAAGTCAGGACGAAATTAAAGTCTTGTTCTCAAAACACAATTACTCTGTATTTCTTCAACTAAGCTTAGGCATTAAAAACACACGGAAGGTAAGATGGGCTTCGGTACTTCACATTTCGTTATGTGCTATTTTCTGGAAAAGGTCAATTGATACTTCACTGAAAACAAAGCAAGTATTACCGTCTAATTCGACCTTTTTTCTTACACAAATAGATGGATATTATAATTTTTCAGGTAAAAAATTGTTCTGGTCACATCTTGGCTGCCTTACAACAGCCTTACGTTTGCATTAGGCCTAGTTCTTTCAATAAACAACTAAATCATAATAACAGTAAAAAAAACACAACTGTTGTTGTAATAAGTTGAATCCCTAAAAAACACCATCCTTCAGCAGTCAGTATTCCATAATCAGCGTTATTAGCTGTTTTTTGGAAAAGTAAAATTTAATCTTCACCTCCTCCAACAAAACAAGAATTATCAACTGATGCACCCCGTTTTCTTACACAAATGGGAGGATATTATAATTTTTGGTGTCAAAAATCGTTCTGGTTATAACTTGCCATAAAACAGTCTTCCGTCTGAAACAAGCCTCCTGTCTGCATTAGCCCTGCCGTATTTGAACAAACAACTACTTCCTAATGACATTAAAAAATTGTTTTTGTCGTAGACTCAGGGCCATGTCCAGGACTTTTCTTAGGGTGGAAGGGGTTTGGAAAGGAGGTTTTCCACAAAAAAAAACTTAAAAATGTATCATGAATTTATTAATACCCATTTTTGTTACGTTTTTACGAGTCGGACAAACAATTTGAGAGGGGGGGGGGATTCGAACCCTCAGACTTCACTTCCCCTAGATACGGCCTTGCATAAGCTGAATCCCTAAAAAACACCGCCCGTCAGTAGCCAGCCTTCCATTTTCAAAAAACTGCTTCTTAAGGACAGTTAAAAAGGCCCCAATTTATTTTGTTACATCATGGATGCTCCAAAAAGCGTCCCGTCAGCAACCATCATTCTATTTTCCAACAGACAACTACTTCTTAACGACGGTCAAAAACTTTCAACTGATTCTTGGATTATCTTGGATTCCTAGAAATAGCCCACCCGACTGCAATAACGCTTCTATCATCAAAAAAGCAACTGTTTCTTATTAAAAATAAAAAAAATAAATAAATTGTTTTTATCACATTTTAGATGCCTAAAAAAGCCTTTTGACAGCAAATAGCCTTTGGTGTTCCAAGAAACAATTACATCTTAATAACAGTAAAACAAAATAAATTGTTTTGTCGCATCGAGACATTTTATTAAACGTACATCCAACATTGTTACGTTCTTCCCTTAAACGTCAGATAAAATGAAAAGTCTTGAAATGGGCTATTGACAAAAAAAAAACATTTTCTCAATCAGTCCTTATTACCTTGATTACATCTTAAGCGGACATAAAAGAAACATTACTTAACAGCAATATAATAAAACTATGTTAAGAGAGAATTACTACTTCTTCCACATCTTCAAAAATTTCCAACTAAAATTACTAAGATTAACACCTTTCAAGAAACAGCTACCAAATCTAAACTAAATACGACTTCAAAGTTTCCCAAATGAAGCAGGAACTAACCTGGTGTGGTTTCGCAATGAGCATCAAGAAAGGTCAGAACATCACCAGTCGCATTCTTAGCACCAATCAGGCGAGCCTTGATTAGGCCAATTCTATCCCTGCTTCGTAGGACTCTTACGGGAATACTTAGCTTCAGTAGATGCTCTTCCAAAGGGGCACCAAGAAAAGCTGAAGAAGAAAAGAACTCATTATAGATATGTAATTGGTTTATTCCCAATGGACTCCTTGCCTAGTATGTAGGATAAATGAGTTAATTGCACTGGGTTTATGCATAAGAATACGATATCTTTTATAAAGTACGAAATCTTTCTCTTAATGTAAAAACTAAATAGAATACAAGAATAGGTACATAATTTTGCCTTTATTTCAATGTCGTCGCAAGAAAGGGCATGGAAATAAAAGAAAAAAATTCTGAAAATTCTGAACAATAAAATTTATTATCAGAAGTATATATTCTTTTAATAAGATTTCCATTACGAGTTCATTCCCTATAATTCCGAGCCAATGAATTAATTACAACTAAGAATTACATTACATTAAGCTAAGAAAACACAAAATCCCTAACAGTCAGTCACAAAATCCTCATTAAGTTAATTACAAAATCTTACTTGTTTGATATTTATTAGGACCTTGTTAGTTTAAAACTAATTAGTTTAATAACAGAGTTGAGACAAAATGTTTTCTTTCTGTCAGGTATTAATGGTATAAATCCCTAACATCTTGAAATCTAGGACTACAGTTTGAAGCCTTATTTTTACTAAACCATGCATACAAGGATCACTTTCTGTTGAAGGCTAAGCAATCTAGTGATTGACCTTTCTGAAATCCATAAAATCCTAAAAACTACAACTGCCTGGAAAAAATAGCTAGGTGAGAATATATAGGATATTTAATCATTTAAGATTATATAGAATAAAATAAAAGCAGTGAAAAAACAGACAAATTCAAATTTAAACTACAGTCTTCGTATTTTAATTTTGTGAAAATGAACATATAAGGGTGAGTATTGGGTGCTATGTTGGAAGGATACCCATGCTAATAGGAAGATATTGGGGTCCTGATATACCCTAATATTCTATACTGGGATGCTTAATATGGATACTGGGGTACTGACTGGGGTCCTGATAGCCCCTGATATACCAGAAATCCACAATTACCCCAATGATTTCATCCCGTTTCAAGATTAAAAAAAAAACATATTAGAAAGAATATACAGGAGATATAAAATTTTGAGAAAATATATAGGCTACAAAAAATTTAGAGTAATTAAACCAATAGGAGAAAATATTTTATCAAAATAGAAACTACCATATTCATTCTTGGCTTCAGCAAAAATAAATATAAAGGTGTAGACACAGGGTGCTAAGTTTACAGACCTTGCTAGTACGAAAAGACTAGGGTTTCAGCTTCCAAAATATACAAGAAATCAAAATTTATTACTAGAACTTCTATTTCTTCTAGAATCGTAAAAAAAAAACACTTTTGAACGTGTATTTTTAGAAGAGAATGGAAATAAGAAAAATAGAAATATCTAAATTAGTAAATTCATTCTTATGTAGGTAGACTACTCTTCTTTGCTTGTCCTTTCATTTAGAGCTGCAATAAAAGAAAGCTGAACTAATTTTATGAGCTTAAACAATGACACCAATAAAATGATTTTTAGGAATCGAATAGCCTTCCATTGTCATTTTGACCGCACGGAAGTATACTCTCTAACCGAGATAAGTATTTATCGAAAAAAGCACCGATGATGAGCTCAAAAGCGTTAAAACAATTCTTTTAAAAGCCAAAGCCAAACTTACAACAAGCCAAAACTATGACGCCAATAAAATGATATTTACAAGTCAAATAGCTTTCCACTGTCGATTTGGTAGCAGGGAAGTTTACTCTTTAACCGAGGTAAGTACCTATCAGAAAAAAAAACGCCGATGATGACCTCAAGAACCTTAAAACAATTGTCTTAAAAGCCAAAGCCAAACTTAAACAAAGCCAGATTTATAACCCAAACTTCAACCATAATGCCAATAAAATGATACTTATAAGTCAAATAGCCTTCCACTATCTTTTTGACCGCACAAAAGTTTACGCTCTAACCAAAATAAGTACTTATCGGAAAAAAGCGCCAAGGATGACCTCAAAAATCTTAAAACCAATTCTTTTAAAAGCCAAAGCCAAACTTATAACGACCCAAATTTAAACTATGATACAAATAAAATGATATTTACAAGTCAAATAGCTTTCCACTGTCGATTTGGCAGCAGGGAAGTTTACTCTTTAACCGAGGTAAGTAGTTATCAAAAAACAAAACACCGATGATGACCTCAAGAACCTTAAAACAATTGTCTTAATACCCAAAGCTAAACTTAAAACAAAGCCAGATTTATAACCCAAACTTCAACCATGGTACCAATAAAATGATGTTTATAAGTCAAATAGCCTTCCACTATCTTTTTGCCCAAAAGTTTACGCTCTAACCAAAATAAGTACTTATCAGAAAAAAGTGCCAAGGATGACCTCAAAATGCTAAAAACAATTCTTTTAAAAGCCAAAGCCAAGCTTAAAACAAGCCAAACTTAAACTATGACACTAATAAAACGATATTTACAAGTCAAATAGCTTTCCACTGTCGATTTGGCAGCAGGGAAGTTTACTCTTTAACCGAGGTAAGTACTTATCAGAAAAAATCGCCGATGATGATCTCAAGAACCTTAAACAATTGTCTTAATAGCCAAAGCCAAACTTAAAACAAAGCCAGATTTATAACCCAAACTGGTACCATGACGCCAACAAAATGACATTTACAAGTCAAATAGCCTTCCACTATCGTTTTGACCACACGGAAGTTTATTATCTAACCGAGATAAGAACTTATCAGAGAAAAAGCACTGAGGCTGACCTTAAAAGCCATAATACAATTATCTTAAAAGCCAAAGCCAAACTTGAAACAAAGCCAGACTGTTTTCTGTTTTATAACCCAAACTTAAACCAGGACGCCAATAAAATGATATTTACAAGTCAACTATCCTTCCAATATCGTTTTGATCGCATGGAACTTTACTCTCTAACCGAGATAGGTACTTATCAGAAAAAAGCGCCGGGGATGAGCTCAAAAGCCCCAAAACAATTCTCTTAAAAGCCAAAGCACAAAACGGGATTTTCCTGAAAAATGAGTTTTCGTACATAAATAAAACTTGACAGCAGATAAAGGGTGGACTTTTTAATATTAAACTCGGCATCTTGCCTTTTCCACAAAGATTCAACAAGGGACATTCAGGATAAAAGCCTCTGCTTAATGTGTTTTATGGACGCAAATTTAGATGTTAAGGCTGTAGATTGCCAAACTGTAAAATAAAAAGTTCTCTTGACGAATCCCTGAGAAATCCCGACGAACCCTTTTAATTTAGAAATCAACTAAATTAAAAGGTTAAAGATCACTTCTAGGCCACTGCCAGAGTAAAACTAATTTCCTTGTTCTACTTGTTTTAGGGCTTGTTTTAGAGGGCTTTTGTAGAACTATGGTAGTTTTGCATAAGGCTTTATAATGCTAAACAAAAATAAACGTACTCGAGCCTTACGCTTTAGTGCCATACAGGGCCCTTTTCGTCTGCCAGCCCCCCTTCCGCATGTGAAGGCATGCAAACCATATGCAAATGGCAATGTACAGATTTATTATATTACCCTTTAGTCTACAAAAGTTAGAAGTAAGTTTCTCAAAACCAAAGTCTTTATCAGTTTGAAACGTTGAAATACTGTCAAAGAAGTGCCTTTTTGGAACCCCATTTTTCTTTTTTCCAGGGAATAGGGGTCTTCTAGATTAATCTCAGGGGATTTATAGATTATCACTTTCAGCTACCGTTCAAGGAAGGCTCCCATATCGTCCCAAAAATAGTTCAACTTATTGTAGGCTACTTTAAGAAATTACAATCCAGCTCTAATATTTCATCTCCAAAAATATCCATAATCCAACTATAAAAAAGAGAAACAGCTACATAATAGTCGTCAATACACCAGTAATAGCTTAAAAATATACCTTTAATATTACCTTATAGTGTTCAAAAGCAAAGTACAGGTAGTCAGTTTAGTTCAAATCTTAATAGAGACAGAAATTAACAGAGAGGTTTCTTCTGGTATTTCAGCCTACTAACTTGAGTCGTCCTCTTATAAATAAATTGATTTAAAACCCCGAAATGTCAATTAGTATATATTATCTGGGCTTACCGAACATTAATAATTTGGACAATTCAGTTATGGTCAGAACCCCAAGGAAATTTTGCACCTTATTTGCATAATTTACGTCACATTCTACTCTTGCATAGCTGATTAACCGTAAGCTGACAAAGGTGATGCAGAGGCAATCAAACTGTAGACCGTAAAACAACCACAAAAGAGAAACTTTTTTCTGTTTTTTGTTAATATCTCGTCAACTGTTCACCATAGAACGATGAAACCTATGCCATTGAATGCATCACAATGAGAGAAAAAAGAGTACAGAATCCGATCGTATCTATTTTTATTGCTTACATTTTTTAAGAAGTGTCCCATGATTGGACCCAGTTTCCAATCTAAGGACAGTAACCTGAATCACATTGTTAGACCTTGTTTTCGCTGTTTAAATTTTCTAGGGTTCGTAACTTTTGATGGGTAGGACTAAACTTAATGAAACTTATATATTTAAAATCAGCATAAAAACCCGATTCTTTTGATATATCTATTGGTATCAAAGTTAAGTCTTTGAGAGTTTCGTTTACTATTGAGCCGGGTCACTCCTTACTTACAGTTCGTTAAACCACGAACTGTTAGTCAAGTTTCTTACAAAACAACTTCAAATTTTTTTTAGAAAATCAACTAAAACGTAGTTAATAACATAAATTATCCTAGGCACTGAGCTAGTTAATTGGCAATCTTCCGATATCTTGGAACTTCAGAGTTCCTCTATGAGTCAACTCTGGAGGCTGGAGAAATTTTATAATGTCAGACTTGCTGAACGTGGCCTTGTCTTCCTGCGCTGGGAACGCAAAGTAAGGCGAGGCGGTCTTCTTTAAAAATTCGGCCATGACTTTCCCATGCTCCACTTCATTTACTTTCCTAATTTAAAGCTTCTGGCTTTTGTTCTTCCAAGTGTCACTGGGGTCCTGTAAGTTCACTATAACACAGGATCTAACAGTCAATCTAAAGTCTCTTTTTGGTTCTTCTGTGTCAACCTCTGGTTCTGTGCTTCAGAAGAACTTGAGCCTTGCAAGTTGTAATCCTTAAGTTCAGCACTGGTGCTGCTGTCTTCGCTGAAAAAGACCACTAGGCTGTCATCACTTTCTGTGCTTGAAATTCTCGCCTTTATAACTTTGTTTCTGATTTGTCCCAAGCTTGTTTGGTTAATTTTTTTACCACACACACGTTTTCTTTTTTCTAGGATTAGCTGTTTTCTTCTCTCCAGCAGAACGTGACTGTGTGTTAGGTGGAAGATTGACTGGTTTGTCTACCGACATTGAGCAGTCATAATCTGACTGTTTCCCGGCTGTACCAGTATCCCTTGTTCTGACACTCCGACCGGCAGTCACCCTTAGCCTTTTTTCTGCCACGGCCTGCTGCGTTATTGTTTCCATCTGTCAAACCCAAGGGCTCCTCAGGACCAAACGTAATTTCTCTGAGATAAGAAACAAGACTATCTTGAGGTTCACCACAGTTTTCGTTAGTTGGGTCACCCGGTGGCTGACGAGCAAGCACTATTTCTGGCTTAAATGGATAGATCCCGCACATTCAAAAATCAGCTCTGAGGTTTGCTGGAGCATTTGATTCAATCGACCTGAGAAGAGTGTTCAGAAGCTTCGGAAACTCATTTTTTCAACGGCACTTAGATTTCTTCCTGGTCCCATCTCCCACTTGTCTAGAATTTACCTCCAGTGCCGTTTGAAAGGAGCAGAAAATGCAACATCCAGTGGCTGTAAAAGATGAGTTGCGTTTGGTACCAGAAACTTAAAAAGTTAGTAGTATAGGCAATTAGTTCACACATCCAAAGCGTGAAATCAGTGGCATTTCAATGTTTTCCCTTGAGAGTTGTTTGTGCCTTTGAGTGATTAGAAAAAAGAGGTTTTTCAACAGAAAGTAAGGATCAACATTAAAACTTAAACAAACAGAATTATGATATGGGGAGGATACCCCCTCCACAATCCTTCACTCTTGAAGCTAACGTTATTCAGAATGTTCAAAAAGCTATCTCATTCTAATTTAACGAACCTTTTGTTTCGCTTTCTGTTCGTAAAGGATTGGGATACAAAATCATACTATAGCGTAAAGAGTGAAGTATTTAAGAGGGAGCATCCCCAACATTCCGCCACTAAAAATTCCTCCAGAGAAAATTAGCCCCCGGAAAATGTCTGTTTACTTCCCAATAGCAAATGCTATGTGTAAGCAATAGGCAACAGGCTTTTCTTTTTTGAATTAAATGAAAAAACAAGTTTTTTTAACTGAAAGCAAGGAACGACACTAAAACTTTAAATGAACAGAAATAATTTCGTGTATGAAAGGTAATGTTCCCTCCTCGATGCCTCGCTCTTTACACTAAAATTTGACTCTTCGTTACAACTCTACTTTTTAAAACAATAAAAACTTTAGCGTAAAGAGTGATGCGTTGAGGAGGGGACCTCCCCCTTTCATTTACGGAATAATTTCTGTTCGTTCTAAGTTTTAATGTTGCTCCTTCCTTTTAGTAAAAAAAAAAACTTGCCTTTTTTTATTTAGTTTCTGAATGTTTTTCAACTAATACAGGTTAGAATTTAGCTCAACGTGAATGAAAAATTAAAACCAAATTTGCAAATTAATTTCGGAAGATTTATTCCTTAAATGAAGGACTGCCCCCTACTCATTACCTTACTCTTTACGCTAAAGCTGTTACAACTTTAAAAAAAACTTTCTATTCTTATTAGAAAGCCCCCGTTTTTTATTAAACGCTCTTAAAAAATTGGGACAAACACACAAACTTTAGCACAAAGAGCAAGGTATTAAGGAGCGGACACCTTTCATATATGGAGGGGGCAACCCTCGGCCTCTCGTTTGCTTATCCCCATGTCTGTCTTTGTGTCTTTGTGAGTCTGACTCTGTGTGTTTGTACTCTCTCTCTCTCTCTACTCTCTCTGCACACACTTTCTTGGAATATTTAATCTTTACTTTTTTTTCGTAATATGATGCAAGTGTTTATAATTTCAATGTACAAAAAATATTGATTAAAACTTGCAATAAACTAGGTAGTGTCGACGACCAGCCATAGAGTACCATGGAGGCAGCCACATAAAAAAAATATCCAGAAAACCCTGCTCACCAGTCAAAAAAAAATATCCCAAAAAGTCTGAAGTCCTAAGAAATTCAAGTCCAAAAATTTCTAATTCCCAATAAAAAATCTTAAGTTCAAAAAGTCCAAAATAATGGGGGACAAAAAACTTGGGGAAAAAGTATTGGGGTTCATTGGAGGCGGGACATGAATGACCATAAGTTCCCTCTTAAAAAACATGCCATAGCATTTGATTCATTGGGGAGCACAACTTCGCCAGTTTACTATACCCAAGCATGTGATAAGACCAAATTTCATTCAATTCAAATAAAAAATTTATTTATAGAATTAAGTTATCAAAACACGTACGTCAACTTTCTTTTGTTAATCATATTCATATAGGTGTTTGAAAATGAGATACCGGCCGGGATGAATTATCTCTTGTAGTATGGTTGTGTAAGTAGGTCAATGACCCAAACTTAGGCAATCTTTAGAGCCTTGGGGCTTCAGCTATGGACGTATTATCCAACCCCTCCTCGTAACAATTAAGTTTCTTTGAAATAGATGGAATAAAAGATGCCTCCTTTAGTTTTTCTTTTTATTAGAGAACATAAGATAGTATCTGAATAGCTCATGTTTATGAACAGTGTTTATAAGAATGGAAAACATCACAAAACGTTGACCTCTGTTTTGGGAGAGGGGGCATTCGTAATGTCTCCACCCTTATATTGGAACTTGTTTACTTTCTTAGACACTAAGCACATTTTTTTTTTCTTTTTTTTTTATTATTTGTCACATCCCAGACTCACTTCACCTATTACCTTCAGAAAAAAAGTATTTATTCTATTGCTTAATAAATAAAAAAATATATTAACTGAGATTACAGCATGTCAGAACTATTAGCATTTGAACTACTACTATTTGTCATTATAATTCTTTTAATTCTTTTTTTAATAGCATCTCTCACCATTTAATAATATTCTCACCGTACAAGCTAGCAAAAAAAATAATCTAACACAAGCTTAGACATCAGACAAACACAAGTATAATTTCCCTCTCTTTTCCTTTTATGATTTGTTTTAATAATACACATATCCCTTTCAGTTATAATCTTGTTAAAAGACTAATTTCATTTCATATAAGCAAAAATTGAGTTTTAAATTTTAGTTAACTGTGTTGCTTTGATAAAACTCCGTGGTAACGTGAAGCTGATCAATGAGTCTAATTGAATGTTTCATAGCAACAAAATTAACTACAATAGTGAAAAGCGGTAATACCACTCTTTTGTTCTAAAAGACTTTTTAACAATAACAGAAAGCAAGTCTGATAAGTATATCTTAGCGAAAATGAGTTTGCAAACCATGAAATGGTTAATTTCATACTTTTGGTAATTGTTTTTCGTAGGGATAAAAAGTATTTTTGAGTTTATCATCGTATGATTGCAATACTCAAGGACCAAATATTATTTAACTAATTTTTTTTTTTAATATTTTAGGGTAAAGCGCATTAGTTGACGTTCGTACCATATATATATATATATATATATATATATATATATATATATATATATATATATATATATATATATATATATATATATATATATATATATATATATATATATATATATATATATATATATATATATATATATATATATATAGGAATATTCCCTAAAATTTTGGATTAATACTCGAAATGACCAAATTTTGCCACTGACTAAAAATTTTCTTTTTGTTGTTCCTTTTGCATTTTTAGAAGCTGACCTAACTAAGATTTAAGCTAATCTTAAGCTAAACTTAGCTTAAGAGAAAAACTAGACTAACCTAGGATTGTTTAAGCTTAAAGTTATACTTAAAGAAATACGCAATGCTAAGTCAAATAATAAAAGATAATGTTAATATTTTTTCCGCCAGACAATGGTAAAATAAAATGAAACGAGCAAAATTATATTGTATGTCAATTTTTCATGTTCTTTCATCAAGTCAGTCAATTCAGCAAATGTTTCAACAGAGATGTTCAATCGGGGCAAGCTCCCACGGGCACCATGCCTGGGGAGTGGACGCCACGGCTAGGGAGTTGCCCACTTCGATGAATTCTTTCACTTTGAATTGGCTTTTTGCTTATATTTGAGTAGGAAGGGGGGACTTTAATAATTAATTTTTCCCGTGTACCACCAACCCTAGCAACGGCTCTGCCCATCAACTGTACAATTTATTAAAAATCTTAGTATGGCATAACACTTCTAAAATCTATACCTATTTATTCAACGGTCTACAAAATTCTTTCTAATATTTTCCTGCTCCTTCTAATTTGAAAAATATGAGCTTATTTAAGTTTTTCTGATAAATGTTTCATTTTTCTTACGAAAACAGTATTTAAAGCGTATACAAACTATAATAGGGAAATGAAGCCAGGATTACTTTCAGGCTTGGGAGATCACTCTTTTCCAGGTTTAACCTTAATTATGTACTATTCCGGGAGAACAAGCTTCCTTTCCCTTGATCTATATGGGAACCAGGAAATTTCCAAGGACAAATCTGACTAACTCTCTTGTCAAAAAAAGGTAGGAGTAAGTAAAAAGAATTGTCAGGTCATAATTCCCCAGTTTTCGAGAGAGTAGGGTTATCATGCCCACAAGCGGGGATTGAGGGTCCATTTTCAAAATGCTTCTGAAGTTCAAGGTTAATACTATTTTCCCGATGTTTTCCGCACAACTGGCTTCTGTGTACACTTTCCAACCTTATCCCCCCGAAATTTAATCTTTTTTGTTTTCCCTATACTTATAGAATATTTTTTGCGTTTTTATAACTTTTAGCCTAGGAACAAACAGCCAAGGAAAGGTTTTTCGCGTTTGTTTTGTCACCATTACATTAGAATTGCTGGAACGTTGAAAATCTGCTAATGTTGATCGTTATCGCGTTTCCAACAAGAGGGCTTAAGAGATTTTTTGTCAGTTGTCCATCAGTTGTAGCTGGGCTAATGTGTGCTATCAACAAGCTCTTTTTCAGTTACGCAGCTGAGCATAAATGTGCCCATGAGATAGATCACAGACAGTCATATACCCCCAGCATTTTGATTTGGTGAAGGGAGGGGATTTGGCATATGGTACTAGGAGAAGAGTCAAATATGGAATACGGCTTTCAAACATATCTTTTGGCTTAAACAAAATATTAGTGCGTATTTTTACATTGGTTTCACGCTGAAGGAGGAAAACGGACGGTTTACATAATTATTTCTAATATTTTGCTGCTCGTTCTGGCTTTGAAAAATTTGAGTTTATTTAAGTTCTTCAGATAAATGTTTTATTTTTCTTCCTGGTAAGGAATCCGGTGATTTTAAAAGAAAACATGTTTAAAGCTTTCATAAAATCTAATAACAAAAGTAATCCACGATTACTTCCAGGCTCGAGAGATTACTCTTTCCAGATTTAACCTTATTTAAGTATCCTTCCGAGAGTACGCACTTTCTTTCTCTTGAGTTACATGGGAACCAGGAAATTTCCAAGGATAAATCTGACTAGCCTTTTTGTCCAAGAAAATGCCAGGAGTATGGAAAAGGAACCGAAAAAACACTTCCAGGTTTCGAGGCAACAGGGTTAACACGCCCGCAAGCAGGGGTTGCGGGTTCATTCCAACCGCTTCCGAATTTCAAACTTCTTACAATTATTTCGATATTTTCCGCATAATCATCTGCTGGGTCCATCCCACCCCCCCCCTCCATTTTGAAGATTTTTCTATTGTTATCGCATTTTTTTGCATTTTTATACCTCTTACCCTAGAAATAAACTAAAACTTTTTCGTATTTTTTTGTCCCATTACACTAGAATAGCTGGAATGGTGAAAATCCGTTAATGTCGTACCATTTTTCGGTTTCAAACGAGAGGGCTTAAAAGTTTTTCTTTTTGTTTTTTGTCCATAGCAGCTAGACTAGTGTGTGGTATCAACAAGCTCTCATTCAGTTACGCAGCTGAGCATAAATGTACCGACGAGATAGATCACAGAAAGTCATAAACCCCAATGATCTTGATATGGTAAAGGGGAGGAACGATACGGAGAGAAGGGTCGAATATGGAATAGGTTTTCCAAATTTCGACTGTCAAACAAAATGTAAGTTCGTGTTTTTACATTGGTCTCAAATGAATGAAGGTATCGGACACTCCCTTAAACTCCTTCTTCTCTTACGGGTACAACCTTAAAAAGCTGCAACAAGCTTTTTGTCATCAGCTGTACCGACATCCAACGTAAGAGCCAAGTAAGTAAACTGTAAAAAACAAATGACGAATATTGGGCCCTATCGTGGGTTTACGCTGGCACGTCATGAAGTTTGTTGTACGAATAGATTTAAAATGTTAAATTTAATTTAAAAGGAAAACTGAGCGGCAAAAAAAAAGAGAGAAACAGATATAAAAAAAATTTATTATAATTTTTTCCCAGGGGGGAAATGTATTTTCTTCATATATTTATAATGTTGTCATTAGACTATCTTTCTTTTTTTTACTCACCACGAGTACTTGCGTCGTCTACAAGAATAACTTCTTTAAGGCAATCCTTTGGCGATTTATTAATGACTGAGTGAATAGTCCTTAAAAGCGTAGACCAGGCTTCATTGTGAAAAACAATTATAACACTCGTTGTTGGAAGCAAAGAGGTGATGTACTTTTTATCTTGACACCTAGAGTTGAACAAAAATTCTGATTAGTAAACAAAACCTTCAATACTCTTTTAGAGAAAAGAAGGAGCAAAGGTACTCCAAGACAAGAAAAGCACACACATAATAGAAAGCTTATAGTGTTTAAAACATATAGTTAAACAAAAAACTTTTATTACTTATTTAGAGAGAAAAAAGCAACAAAGCTACCCTGAAACAAGAGAAAGTACACTAATAATAGAAAGCTCAAAATGTTCAATAGAGAATGTATAACATTGGTCATACCAGTTAAAAATTCGCTCCGCAGACAAAAAAGTAAACAGAAGACTTGTAGAAAACATGGGCGTAACATAGGCACCACAATACCGCTGCCTAAGTAAAGGGCGTTGTTGCCACAATGTATTATTTTTTGATTTTTTTACACCAGGGCACTTCGGATAAAAGGAGTTGTCGTAGAAACTCCAAAAAGAGCTCATTCGATTAGAAATTGAGAGGGCTAGTGCCCTTTTTAGTAGTCAAAAGTGACAAGAGGACAACCAGCCCCCCCCCCCCCACGCCAATCATTTACCCAAACATATCCAATCGAAATTTCGAAATAGCGATTTTAGTGAGCATAGTAAAAAAAATCGGGAAATTATATCTTTGAGCATGACCCCCCCCCACATACCTCAGGGGAGGGGTTTTAAGTTATGCCATAGGGTTATACAAGGTTTCTATAAAAAGGGTGGTCGTATAAACTTCAGAGGGGGGTTCACTAGATTGGTAGTCAGAAGTTCTAGTGCCGTTTTTTAAGAGTCAAAGTGATCAGAGGGCAGCCCCCCCCCACATACGTCGCGTTTTCCCGAAATGCATCCAATTGAAATTTTGAGATAACTATTTTATTCGAAATAATCCAAGGATCATAGCAAGGCTTTTGAGGTTGACACAAATCCGGTATTTAGGGTTTTTATGGAATGGGTGGTTGTATAAGTTTTAAAGGATGCTCATTTGGATGAAAACTAGAAGTTCTTGTTCCCTTTTAAGAGTCAAAAGCGATGGAGGGTATCTAGCCCCTCCCCCTGGCTACCCCTCTTTTCAACAAACGCATCTGATTGAAAATGTCAGATAGCCCCTTTGTTCAAAATAGTCCAAAGACATATAATAATGCCTTGAGGGTTGACGCTAACCCCACCCGAGAGCCCTGGGGCAAGGTTTTTAAGTTATGACCTGCGGTCATATAAGGTTTTTATGGAATGGGTGGTCATATAAACTTCCGACGGGCTCATTTGATTTGAAATTAGATGTTATAATGCCTTTTTTAAGAGTCAAAACTAATCTTGGAGCAATCAGGCTTCCCCTCACACCCTGCATTTCCCCAAAAACATCCAATCAAAATTATGAAATTACAATTTTGTTCAGAGTAGTTGAAGGGTCGATATATCATGTCTTCGAGTATTACACCCCCTCCTCCTCCACACCACAGGCCCCAGGGCAAAGGTTTGTAAGTTATGCCCCGAGGGCATATAAGGTTCTTATAGAAAGAACGGTCTTATATTTTTCTGAGGGGGGCTCAATGAATTGGCAATAAGAAGTTCTAGTGTCCTTTTTAAGAGTCGAGGTGATCAGAGGGTAGCCACCCCCCCCCACACACATGTCATGACTTCCGGATATGCATCCAATAGAAATTTTGAAACAGCCATTTTATTCAAATCGTTCAAGGATCATATAACAAGGCTTTTGAGGTCGATACAAACTACCAGAGTCCAGGGGCAAAGGTTGTGAGTTATAGCCCAGGGGCTTTTAAGGTTTTTATGTAAGGGGTGGTTGTATAAATTTTAGAGGTGGCTCATTTGGTTGAAAATTGGAAGTTTTGGCTCCCTGTTATGAGTCAAAATTGATGGAGGTCATCTAACCCCCCCACCCCAACTACCCGTCTTTTCGCCAAACGCATCTGACTGAAATTGTGAGATATCCATTTTGTTCAAAATAGTTCAAAGAGCATATAGCAAAGCATTCAGGGTTGACACAACCCTCAAAGCCCTGGAACAAAGGCTGTAAGTTATGCCCTGGGTGCATATAAGGTTTTGATGTCACGTAAACTTCAGATTGGGTTCATTTGATTTGAAAATGGAAGTTAAAGTGCCATTTTTCAAAGTCAACGTGATTTGAGAGCAGCCACCCCTCCCTTCCCCCACACCCATCATTTCCCAAAAAAGAAAAACTTTCCAAATGAAACATTTTTTTCGGTATTTTTAGAGGCTCAGTAATTATGCGTTTAGGGATGTCCACCCACCCCCCTCCCCTATGCCTCAAGGTAAGGGCTATAAGTTAGGCAATATGTTCATTGTTTACAAATAGTATATGTTATTGTGAAAAGGTATGCATGTCAGACTTCTACTTTCCCAAAATACGAAGGACATTAAGGCCAGTCTTTCAGGGAATGTTGAAGGGAGAGTGTTGAACTAAATCATAACATGTTATATGTCTATGGGTTGTCAAAAGGGCGTAACTCGGAATGACTGA
Source organism: Artemia franciscana (assembly GCF_032884065.1). Classification (NCBI taxonomy): domain Eukaryota; kingdom Metazoa; phylum Arthropoda; class Branchiopoda; order Anostraca; family Artemiidae; genus Artemia; species Artemia franciscana. Next base: position 18,376,111 of record NC_088863.1, read on the forward strand.
GTGTATTAATTTGGAACTTTCAGGAAATGATAAGGGAGATGATCAATTGACCAAAAAGGCAATATTTGTACGCTACTACTACTACAACTACCGCTGCTCTTACTGCTACCACAACTACTACTACAACTACTATCCCTAAAGCTGCTATTTCTATAGGAAGTACTACTAAGGCTGAGGATATTGAAATAAACATCTGAGGACATGTTGAGGGGAAAATTGAACTAAATCACAACGCAAAATATGCATACGGATTGCTGATACGGGCGTACTGGCAATATTTTTAAAAAAGCTTGTCGTATCAAGAGGAAACTTCAGGAGCATCATAAGTGGGATGTTCAGTTAACCAAAAGGTAAAATGTATCTGCTACTACTGCTATTAATACTGCTGCTACAGCTGTTACTACTACTAATAATAATACACTATTACTGCTACTACTGTTCCTACTGCTACCACTACTACTATAATACCAGTACAATTAAGGCTCCGCTTACGAAGGTGAAGATTTGACAAAATTTTGAGGGAAAATTTGAACCAAATCAAAACAAACTATGTGCATCCAGATTGTCAAAAAGGCGTATCTCAAGAATGAATTTGGGTATTAAGTTGGAACATTTAGAGAATACTTAAAGCGGAAGATCAATTGACAAACAGGTAATATACGCATGTCACTACTAATACTCTTAGTTTTAAAAGTACCACTGCTACTTTTATTAATACTACAGCAACTACTACTTGAATTGCAACAACCTGTAAGGCTTAGAACATTGAGATGAAAAAAGCGTCAAAAGGGGGGTCAAAAATGCATATCAGCAATTTTTTTTTAAATGGGTTACCGTGTCAAGGTCAAATTCCGGAGCATCATGAAAGGAATGTTCAACTGACCAAAAGACAAGATGTACATACTACTAACGCTATTAACACTCTGCTACTACTTTTGCTAATACAACACTAACATTGCAACTACTTCCCCTACTACCACTGCCACATTTACTTGTTCTACTACTACTATTACTATTGCTCCAACTACTACTGCTATTGCAACTACTTGTAAGGCTAAAATCATTAAGATGAAAATTTTAAGAAGTATATGAACATACTGGTTATCAATAGGACATATTGACAATGTTACAGCAATGGCTAATTGTATTAAGTTAAGTACTAACAATACTGCTGTGACTACTATTACTACTATACTTAAGGGTATGAAGGTGAAGCTTAGAATTTTTAGGGGGAAGGTACGCTGCATCACTACACAGTCATTCGTACGCAGGTTGCCGAAAGGGCATGTCAGCAATATCGTAAGAACAGCTTTATGTGTGTAATTAAAACTTACAAGGTATGTTGTGAGGGATGTTGAACTAACCAAAAGACAATATTTGCATGATAATGCTACTGCTTCTACTCCTACATCTACTACTGGTCCTACTATTATTATTACTGCTACTACTAATACTAAAGCTAAGACTACTACTGTTAATTCTACTGCTACTACTACTACTGCTACTACGACGGCTACTGGTGCTACTACTACTGCTAATAAACCAATGGGTATTAAGGCGAAAATTTTGGGCAATATTGAAACTGTTCTGAACAAAATCGAAACACACTATACCCACATAGGTTGTCAAGAGGACATATCAGCAATATTTCAGAAACAGTTGATGGTATTAAGTTGAAACTTTCATCGTGTGTTGAAGCGGGCATTAAAAAAAAAATATCAAAGGTTCTACGTGCATACTGCTGCTAATACAACTACTGCTACTACAACTATTGCTACTACACAAGCTTTCAAGGAATATTTAGGGGGATGATAAACTAAATCAAAACGCAACTAAGATCATGTAGATTGCTAAAAGGGTGACAAAGCAATATATGAATAACGGCTTAAATTATTAGGTCAGACCTATCAGGGTAAGTTGTAGCGGATTTTAAACTAGTCAGAAGACACTATGTTTCTACTTTTAATGCAACTTCCACGATTACTGAAACTAATGATATTAAGGGCAGTAAGTTGAAATTTATCAGGAATGTCAGGGGGAGTTTTAATTAAACGAAAAAACTATATGCATGCAGGTAAAGGAGCATATAAGCGATATCATAGGCAGCGCTGCTCTATCATAGCTAGCAATATCATTGATATTTTAAAGGAGCTAATTTGATTAAAGATTAAAATTTCTAGCGCCCTTTTTAAGAGTCAAAAGTGATTGGAGGGACCTCAAACCTCCTCTTTAGCTTATAATTTTCCAAATGCTTCAAATCAAAATATTAAAAAAGCCATTTTGTTCAGCATAGCAGAACGGTCTAGTAACTATATCTGTAGGGTTATTGTATAGATTAACCCACCACTGTTATGCAATTTGTCCATTTTGCTTAAAAACTAAATGTTGCTTCGAAATCAAATTAAAACTCAATGTTTGTAAGCTGGTTGCCAATAAGACATCTCAGAAATATCCTAAGAACAACTGAGGGTATTAAGTTCAAACTTTTATTCAAACTTTTATATTTTTATTACTACTTCTACTCTGAAAATTTAAATAAATCAAAAGATTGAAGTTGTATCCAAGCTGTCAAAGAGCATATATAGATTTTTCGCAAGTGGCATCAAGTTTTATTTTTCAGGTCAACTAGAGGAGGTAAAAAACTAAATTAAAACTATTATTTGTATCAAGATTTTCAAAAGGGGGAAAGTTATTAAAAATTGTTGAAAAAACTTTTCCAGCATACAAATAGCTGGCCAAACTATAAATTCTTAAAGGAAAAACCGAGAAGATTTAAAGTATTATTTTCATTTTCCCTGAAAACGACTTTGTCAATATAAATGAACAAAAACTAACTAAAAAAAAACTTTTTCCACAAAAAGCATATCAAAGAAAAGCAAAAAACTCCATTAAACCAAAAATGCACAAAAAGAGAATCAAATAATCTACCAAGCGTAAAACTATCAAAAATCAACGTCAATAAATAAATGAAACCCAAAACGAACAGATATAACAATAAAAAACCGAGTCAAACTCAAAACGAACAGAAATTAACATGAGTAGGGCAAAACCCCTACGCTTTCACAAGGAAAGAATATAATTTGCAATTTACCGAAAAAATTAAATGTTTTCACTTTCTTCACTTTAATTAATCAAAAATTATTAAGATTTTAAGAAATAAATATCAGCATATGTATTTTAAACTGACAAAGCACATTGCTTCTCAAAATATCTGCTTTGTTTCATTTTTTTTTACCCTAAAATATCCTATAGCCTAAAATTCCCATCCTAAAATTTTATTTCTTCTTAAAGTTCTAATTTTTTCTTTCTTTTTACTTCTTTACTTCTTCTGAAAATCGTAGGTTTCTTGGAAAAAATGGAAGAAAAAGTGTTCTACACTACTGGTTTACAGAAAAGGTTGGTTCTTCTTTGCCAATGCTGCCAATTGAGCAAAATTACAGTTGTTTTCGATTTGTACATACAGTGAAAAAAACGAGTTTTTTCCAAAATATAGGGGGTAGGGATTCTTCTTTTAATATTCTTTAATGAAAAATAAAAAAAGTATTTTCAAAAAATACCCCCCTCAATGTTTTCTACATTTTTTTAGGACTAAGAACAGCTTGGCAGAGGCCCTTGTCGAAATATTTGCTTTGCTTCATTTTTTCCATCGTAAAATTTACGTCCTAAAATTTCCTAAAAGAATAAAATTTCCACCCTAAAATTTACTTCATTTTAAACTTCTCGTTTTTTCTTCTTTTTACTCTTTCACCACTTTACTTCTTTTGATAACCTCATATTTCTTGGGGAAAAGATGGAAGAACAACTATTTTACAGGATTATAGCGAGGGAAAGAGGAGTCTGTGTCAAACTCCGCTAAAGTAAAGCAGAAATAAAGACAATTACAGGGTTATAACCATCACTAATGTGACACGAAGAACCCTTGAGACGAGTCTCATTCCAGAATGGAAGAACATCTATGTAGTAGCCCACTAGAAGGAAGATTGGAGGCTACTCACTGACGCTTTCTCTGCATCTAAAGGTACGGGAGAAATTATGGTCTTAGGTAAGGTAACAACATTAGATCGATACTAACCAATAAACCTATCTAATTTTTTTCTAAAAATCACTGATGAATACTTATTTATCATTTTTACATTCTTAGTTGTATCACAGGTGCAATATTTGCTTTTAATTGTAGTTTCTTTCTTAAAATATTTATTTCTTAAATATTTTTTATAACTATTTAAGTTTATTTCTTGTTATAAACAGTTTAAATTGATCGAGAACAACTGAAAATCTTCAGAAGCACAGGAGAAACAGTCTTCTGGGCTGTAAAAAGGTTCGTTAGGCCTAGAAAAATGTTGTTTACCATTTTTTTTTTTTCTCTTAGAAAAAAGGATCTAGCTGTTTTCCATTCATGTTTATACATTCACAAAATTCGAAGTAAATGCACAAGACTAATAAAACAAATATCAGGGTGGAGTATTTGTGAATATACCAGGGGCATAAGAGTTCGTGCCTGCAGTTCAAAATATGTCTGCCTCTATAAGACATTCCTTTCTGATCTCGAATATCCCGTCATTATAGTGTGGAAAAAACACCATCTCTATAGGTCAAAAGATTATTTTACCAGCGTATCTAGACTTACTGTAATCATCATTCTTTCAAATAACGTTTTCAGTAAAAAAAAAAATTATTTAGTTTATGTGTATATTAGAACTCTTAGAGATTGTCAAGTTTACTCATAATTCCAATTAAGGATATGGCGATATGGACATGGATATGTGCTAGATTGATTTTAAATGACTTCATAAAATCTTTCATCGAAAGTAAATACAATTGATTTTAAGAAAACTAATGCTGCAAAACACAAAACCTCATAAATTCCGTTCCAAATGTTCTAATACTCCTAGATATTGCATTTTTGTCAGACCCTTTGCTCATTCCTTGAAAATATTATTCCAAAAACATTAAATACACAAATAATAACATTTCAACAGGGACACATCCTTTCATTCGACAGAGAAAAAACAAAAACATCTCTGAATATTTCGGTCACATATACAGTGGCCGTCATCAGTAGATAAACAAGTTCATTAGAATACTGTCACCAAATCGAAAAATATACAACTGGAGGACTAAAGTACATCTATGCGGTCAAAAATACCACTTAGATTGCATAGAACGTTTCAATTTTTTTTTAACGTAAATCCGCAAAGCGTTTTATACCATTGTTTTACCTTATGCGTTATATAAACTAGTTTAATATTATAGGATGGGTAAAAGTTCTGGAGAACTAATTCTTAAAGTGCTCTCTCTCTTTAACGGATTAAAGTTCTTTGAAGTATATTCCATTTTTAAAAACAGTCATGGAATCTGTAGCTCATACAATGTAGAGGATCGCAATTAAAGCAAGATTGTGCTCAAGCATCAAAGAGTAACCATAGGACTTACAATGAACACTAACAACTCCTTCACAAGAAAAAGCACAGTATCCCTGCTCTGCCCCCCCCTTCTTATCCTCTTTAAATACAATTAATATTTGTAGTAAATTACGAATTTCGTTTTTAAAACATACGGTTCGTCAGAAAGTTTGAATTATCATGTGGAAATTACTAAAGCGAAGTCAGTATAACCACTGACTCTTATGTGGTAAATGTTTTAGCTTTTGCATTTTCGCGTAATTTATGTATATCAAACAATCTTCTAATTTCATTTCCCTTAAATTCTAGGCATATATCCCCTGTCGATAGTAAATGTCAGTATCGTCCCAGACAAATACTCAAGCTCTCAAAGTCATCAAGTTAATACATCAAACCAATCTACGAGGGAAACTGGGCAAGTTTGATAATTTCTATTTCGACTAAACAGAGGATCAAAGGGAAACACGCCCAAAGGCATCACCGTTCAAATGCACTACTATGGAAGACATATACACTGTCTTTAATGTATATAATACTCACTGAAAAAAAATAAAAAATGAACAAAAATGAAAAAAAATGTAATTTATATCTCACCCACCAAACAAGTTGGGGAGCGGAGTACCAATAAAAAACAAAAGAAAATAAAAACGAGTAAAACCAACAAAAGCAAAAACAGAGAAACTAACGTGCTGTAAACTACCCAGACAGGTGGGTAACTACCCGTAGACCCAGAGTAGGATAAATATTTTCTTTGAGTTGAGATTCAAAACTTTCGTAGTTTTGCACTCCTTTTTTATATCACTTCACTGTTTCCTCGATGGGCGGGAATTGCGCTCTTTATGCCAATTTTTAAGCTAACAACAGCTAAGAGCTCATATGGCACTTATGACGAGGCGAGAAGAGCTAAGAGCCAAGAGATCATATAGTATGAGCTCTAACAAAATTCTATAAATCAATAGATTGATTTAAAAAGGAAAATAAGAGGCTTAATGCCGGTCAGGATTTAAAACAAGAGCTCTGAGTCACGGTGTCCTTCTAAATATCAAAATTCATTAAGATCCGATCACCCACTCGTAAGTTATAAATACCTAATTTTTTCTAATTTTTTCTCTCCCTTTAGCCCCCCAGATGGTCGAATCTGGGAAAACGACTTTATCAAGTCAAATTGTGCAGCTCCCTGACACGCCTATCAATTTTCATCGTCCTAGCACGTCGAGAAGCACCAAACTTGCCAAATCGCTGAACCCCTCCCCCAACTCCCCCAAAGAGAGCGAATCCAGTACGATTCTGTCAATCACGTATCAAGGACATTTGTTTATTCTATCCACCAAGCTTCATCCCGATTCCTCCACTCCAAGTGTTTTTCAAAGAGTCCCCCCTCCAACTCCCCCCAATGTCAAAAGATCTGGTCGGGATTTGAAATAAGAGCTCTGAGACATGAATTCCTTCTAAAAATCAAATTTCATTAAGATCTGATCATCTATTCGTATGATAAAAATACTCCGATTTTCACGTTTTCCAAGAATTCCGGTTTCCCCCTCCAACTCCCCCCAATGTCACAGGATCTGGTCGGAATTTAAAATTAGAACTTTAAAGCACAAGATCCTTCTAAATATCAAATTTCATTAAGATCTGGTCACCCTTTCGTAAGTTACAAATACCTCAATTTTCAAAATTACAACCCCCCCCCCCAATTCCACCAAAGAGAGCAGATCCGGTCCGGTTATGTCAGTCAGGTATCTTAGACAGGTTTCTATTCTTCCCATCCAGTTTCATCCTAATCTCACCGCTTTAAGTATTTTCTAAGATTTCCGGTCCCCCCCAACTGCCCCCCCCCCCAAATTACGCTTGATCCGGTTGAGATTTAAATTGAGATCTGAGTTACGAGGTCCTTCTAAATACGAAGTTTCATGAAGATCCGATCACTCCTTCGTAAGTTAAAAATACGTCATTTGTTCTTATTTTTCAGAATTAACCCCCCCCCCCAATAGAGCGGATCCGTTCCAATTATGTAAATCACGTATGTAAGACTTCTACTTATTTTTCCCACCAAGTTTCATCCCGATCCCTCCAATCTAAGCGTTTTCCATGATTTTAGGTTCCCCCACCCCAAAATTCCGCCAATGTCACCAGATCCGGTCAGGGTTTAAAATAAGAGCTTTGAGACACGATATCCTTCTAAATATCAAATTTCATTGAGATCCGATCAGCCGTTCGTAAGTTAAAAATACCTCATTTTTTCTAATTTTTCAGAAATACTCCACCCCAACTACCCCAAAGAGAGCGGATCCGTTCCGTTTACGTCAATCATGTATCTAGGACTAGTGTTTATTTTTCCCACCAAGTTTCATCCCGATCCCTCCACTCTAAGTGTTTTCCAAGTTTTAGGTTTCCCCTCCTAACTCCCCTCCCCCGATGTCACCAGATCCGGTCGGGATTTAAAATAAGAGCTCTAAGACACGATATTCTTCTAAACATCAAATTTCATTGAGATCTGATCACCCGTTCGTAAGTTAAAATATCTCATTTTTTCTAATTTTTCAGAGTTACCCCCCCCCCCCCCCCCGAACTACCCCAAAGAGAGTGGATCTGTTCCGATTATGTCAATCATGTATCTGGGACTTGTTCTTATTTTTCCCACCAAGTTTCATCCCGATCCCTCCACTCTAAGTGTTTTCCAATTTTTAGATTTCCCCCTCCCAAATCCCCCCCCCCCCAATGTCACCAGATTCAGTCGGTATTTAAAATAAGAGCTCTGAGACACAATATCACTCCAAACATCAAATTTCATTAAGATCCCATAACCCGCTCATAAGTTAAAAATACTTCATTTTTTCTATTTTTTCCGAATTAACCGGCCCCCACTCCCCCCCCCCAGATGATCAAATCGGGAAAACGACTATTTCTAATTTAATCTGGTCCGGTCCCTGATACGCTTGCCAAATTTCATCGTCCTAGCTTACCTTAAAGTGCCTAAAGTAGCAAAACCGGAACCGACAGACAGACCGACAGAATTTGCGATTGCTATATGTCACTTGGTCAATACCAAGTGCCACAAAAACACTCTTTTTTGCGCTATTATACGAAATTATGATAGCAAAAGTTTTAGCGAAATAAAAAAACTTCAGATAAAATTATTTGAGTGCAGAAGATATTAGAACTACTGTAAAAACTTTTTAATATTTTTTAATTTTCGTAGTTTGCAGTGATAAAAACAACCATTTCCTTCTACGAAATTGTGCAGGCACAGTGGTGCATTCTTTTGTTGCTTTTTTTCAATAAAACTATTAGTTTAAACATAAATGGCCCCTATTTTCGCTTAATACATGAACACTAAGCATTTTTTTTTTACTTCTGTTTTCTACATAACCAGAGACTGCTCACATACTTCCCTTCTACTAAGGTCTGATAGAGGAAATCGCCCTTGAAAAATTTCAATTGAAAGAAAAATGATATTTTGGAGTGTAAGAATCTGGATATTCAGGATAAAAATGTACTATATTGTAAAAATTGATTAAATGGAGTTCACTAAGGGATGTGAAAGTAGGGCTGACACAATTGGAAAAAAGAAGCAATAATACAGCGATTTCACATGCTTTTTACGGATTACTTATAATGCTCTTGGCCTTATAAAATATAAATTACAATGAGTTATAAATAAGACTTGGCCCAAAAAATGTTAAATATTAGCCGAGCATCGGAGAACTAAATTATACAGAGTACAGCAGGGAAATATAAGATCAAGACAGAAAAAAAGTAAGGTATTTAATATATTTCAGGTTTTACCACACTTATGACCCTAGAGATAAATTAATTAAAGCCGAGACTTGTCCTGATAATGTATATAGTAAAAAAGACTAAAGGTTAAACATGCTAGGACACAAAAAGCTAAGAATCGACCACCAACGAAGACTTTCCGTAAATTGTTTACGAGGTTAAGGTTCTGGATCGAGGGATCCAAAATTGTTTCAGAGAGTTTTCATTACAAAAGAAAATATGGTAGGCAAGATTAACTCGAATAGAAACTTATAATTGGTACCTTGGTCACTGTAAGGATAGTGTCACACAAATATATTGTGATCAATATAATGTAATAATTACAAGAAACCAACTATGAAAGTAGTTTTCATCTTTAAGAACTACTTGGTGGTGTGGGATTAACAGAGTTGAATGAATCTCTAGCATCTCGACGTAACGGATTTGTCAGTATGACAAAAGGCTCTGATTCTCTGTGCATCTACATGCTGGTAAAGGAGCCATTGGGTGAAGGGGTGTGTTATATTGTAAATTTAAGAAAGGAGGAGTTGAAGTACATTATTGAACTGAGGACGAATAATTCACCACTTGGGGCAAGAGGAAAATTTTTAAGTGGGGTGGTAAGGACAAGATGGTCCTCACTTTTGCCCTGTGTGTGGAGATATTAAGACTGTGGGTCATACGATGGGTGAGTGTGAAGAACTGAGTGAGCTGGGAAAGAAAGTGTACAGAGTCTAGGATTGTTGAAAGAAGGCTGATCAGTAAATTGAGTGATGAGTGCTGTGTAAGTGTCTGTACTGCGTCAATCTTGAAAATTTTTAAGTTAAACTAAAAGAAATTACAGAAACGGGTTTTCTTAATACTAAGTTATTCAAAATGTAAAAATAATGAAAACTGCAGTTTTAAAGAAAAGCGAATTTGACACTCTTGAAGCAAAAAAAAATAACTACCTTAATAATTTTTGCTAAAAAAAAAAATGGATCATCATACTCATACCATTATCATTTTAGCTAATGCTTAAATTTTAGTAAATTATATTAATATTATATTACAGTAGCGTAAATTAAAGTAATATAATATTATATAATTTTCAGCTATAATATAATTATTATAATTATATTAAATACAATATAATATTAATAATATAACATGAATATAATATTAAATTATAATATAATTATAATACAAATTATAATTATAATATAATATTAAACTACAGTAACATAATGTTACATTTGTAAATTGCAGTAATATTAGTAAATTACAGTAATATTATTCTTTTTCTTACTATTCTATTTCTGGTTGTTCCTAATCTTCATGCAGTTGCCTTTGTTTGCCAAATATGATCATTAGAACAATTTTTGCGGCAGAGGCGTTCTCACACATGCTTTATCCAGTGATTAATAGGACAATTGTTAGTCAGATGATCTAGACAGATCGAACCATTTTATGCGTGTTGAATATTGTGATCCATTCTAGTTAACACTTTAAAATTTAGACTATCATAATAGGCAATGTTGCGGAGCAACACCACTGCTTTTGTAGCTTTTCTTTATATATTTATTATTTTTTATCAGCGGTCTGTAGTTTGGTAATGAAGAGTTGGAAGTTTCCAGCATGGATGCCGTGAAACAGAAAAGAATTTTTCTGAAGTTAGTAAACTTTCCAGTAGGTTTCCAGAAAACTGAAAAATAGAAACAATTCGTTTTTATAGCCTACTATATACTAGAAAATAAAAGCAAAACTAAATTGCTTCCATTCAGAAAGTCAATCTCGAATGGATCATGTAACTTCAGTCTCCCGTGTAGCATTAAATTATCTCCTCAAGTACGAGGATAGCAAAACTGTATCTCTTTATGATTCTAGGAATTAATACCAAAAAGGTAAATCTGGCAATCCCAAACTAAGCCATTGTTTGTCTATTTATGAAGTTTTCTATTTTGCTCGAACCGTCAGAAACTTCAAATACAAATAAGGCTTTGGCCACGAAGTAGACTGACAAACGAGCAAATGTGGCCAATTAATAGATGGGGGAAAGAGAGGGGTTTTTTAAATCATTTAATTTGCACATACATTAGAGGGTATAGTCAAGTCATAACTGACCTTAATAGGAGACAAAGGCTTCTATCCTAGCTGTATTTTTGAGTTGTTATGGTACAATCAGACTTCTGTGGAGGAGGGAAGGACAGAATAGTATCGTTACTCAAATTTGCGTCATGAGGGCACCTAGCAGAAGGAATTGTCAGATCTCGACTAAACTTGGTGGGAACTAAGAACTAGTGTTCGAGGTATGTATTTTTAGCAATGAAACTTAACCAGAGCTTTGTAGGGATTGGAAGCTCGGAATTCTTGTCGTTGGGATCTCTAATAAAAAAAAGTCGGTGGATAACAGCCAAGGTTGCTGGAAAGAGAGGAAAAGTCTTCTATGAACTCTTTAGGTGTTTATCTGATAGAAATCTCAAGGAAGAAAGTCCTATTTTTTTTCACCAAAACATCTGCCAAAAAAGATAGTAGAATTTCAATGAAACTTTGCTAGAAGTAAGATTATGTGTTCCAATTAACCTTTAAGGGATCCCACACAGAATCCCTCCTCTACAAGGCATAAGGAGAGGTACGATTACAGTGTAGGGTATCAGCGCTCAGTAGAGCCTCTGTGAGGGAAGGGCTTCATTCTTGTCATCTGTATCCGTAATGACCCATTAGGTCTAATTAAATTTGTATTTTCAAAGCCCAGACATAATCTGGGCATTGAATCACCCATTTAGTTAGGTATTGTGCAGCAATTATGAACTTTTGTACGTAGCAACTGTACTTTTTTTGTGCCAAAACTGACAGAACCTGTCACTTGTGTTTCTCCCATGAATGTGACTCATGGGCTTCGGTTGTTAAAACACTTCAGGATTCCCTTGCAGTGGAGGTCTAGTCTTAATTGCACTCCTGTTTCATTGATTTTTATCACTAAAACATACATTTTTGATATTGACATTTTTTTATTAATATTTAACATTTATTTATTTGTATAATAATTATATTTATATATAAATATATTTATAGTAAATGTTTATATTTATATAAATTACTTATGAATATATATAAATATATTCATAAAATATTTATAATGAATATATTTATATAATATATTATACTATTAATATCATATTTATTTATAAAATTAATATTTATTATTAATATGATTTTTATTAGTAAAAAAAACTAAAAAATACATCTTGACGAGCTCAACCTTCTCGTCAATCAAACCAAAGGAACTTTGATGTTGTAAGTGAAAAAAAAATAAAAATACGTATACATATATGAACAAACTAGGGCTTTTTTAAACAATGTAATATGAAAACTGTAGCCAACATTTTTAGAAAATTGCGTTCATTCATGGTATATGTCATAGAGGGCCAAAATAATGCTCGTAGTTTTATATACAGTCTATTCTAAAATTTATGCTAACGGAATTGAATTTAAGGCATTTTTTTTATCAATCTCGACTGAATAAATACTTTCGCAGCCCCAGATGTTTTTAAACAATTGAAAAGAAATATGTTTGCCCAGAATTTGGCTATGCTGTAGGCAACCTTGCGCAGACTTTGAAAATTTTAGCACTATCAGACTCCAGAAACAACATACTACAACAACATAATATACAACAACATATATACATTTGTAGACATATATCCAACATATATACATATATACATAATATACAACAACAACATATACAACATACAACAACAACAGAAACAACATATTATACAGTAAGCCGCATTTGTATTGAACTATATTTACCTATAAATATTGAGACAGCCCACTCCCCCTCTCCACGTTTCAAGGTATGTATTGAATCCTGCTTACATATGCTAGACAAAACACCAAACGGTGGGAGTAAAATTACATATTAATTTAAAACAAATGTTAAGCGTCACATTCATATTGAAACATACGTGTTGGTCATATATTAGTATTGAGCTAGCCCACTGCCCCCCTCCCTCAATCCTTCTGTTTGAAGGTATGCATTAAATTTCGCTAGAACTTTCATATGCAATACAAAACAACGCATGTTAAGTGTCAAATCTGCACCTCTAAACCGATGATTTCATGTAAGATAAGGAATGCACGAACAGTCATTAGTTTTTTTCCTTTTTTAAAGTTTAGTAGTCACACTATTTTATCTAAATAGTCAGCTATCTTGAAACTTAAATAGAAATTCCTTTACCCCAGTCCACTGCTCCATCAAAATGTGAACATTAGAGGTTGTACTAAATATGTATGCCCGTGCTGTCAAAAAAATTAAAACGGAAAGTACAAGAGGAGAAAAGAGCTTGATTTAATAAATACATATGCAACCCTCTCCCCTACTTATATGAACAATATAGGTTTTAAGATAAATTAGTATTTTGATGACTAGTAAAACCAAAGCTTTTAACAGCAATAAGAACTTTAAGAGGCTACCAATGACGTTTTCCAGGGGCTGAAGAGTCAGTTCCAAAAAAAAGTGCGTTTTAGGTGAAACAGTTGGGATTTTTTGGAAATCCTCAAGAGTTAAAGAAAAAATTGCACGGAAAGATCCTGGAACGATCCTTAGAGAAGATAATTTATTTCTCCTTAGACCTACTTGCGAGCATGAATCGTATTTACTATTGGTATTTGAATAATTAGCATATTTTCACACATAGCAGAACTTAAAATAACAAAATCAAAAATAAATTACTTACGCTTGTTTCCTTACGTCAGGCATAGTTCTATCTAAAGAAATTTTATCACTAGCCATTAAATTGAAATGGTTAATAACGAACATCTCTCTGCTCTTGATTCTTTCATGAGGCTTCATTATCACTGGTTTGCCTTCCTCACCTTCTCCCTTTACTGGATTGAAATTATTTATGCTCATAAATTCTGAAACCGAAAAAAGGAAATTAATTTCAAAATAACGATAATAATAATTTAGAGAATTAAATTTCTCCCTCAGACTGTAGCAGAAATATCTATAAGTGGAGGAATTTGGCAAAAAACTTTCTAGAAGTTTCCAGCAAATCAGGGTTTGTCCTACGCACTCACGAAATGAGAGCATTTGGCTGCTAAAAAGCAGAGAAACTGAGCGCTGAGAACCACGGTTTGACATCTAGGAGAGATCAGAATATTTTTGTTGGGGGGGGGGCTATACTTTACATAGTTTGTTTTAGGCCCAAATATCTGAATCTTTTATCGATGCAACATCCTTCAGATTAATCTTCAGAATCATTAATTGTTTTATTATGTATTATGCTTGGCAATTACAGCCTGGTCTAATGTTGGTTATTTTCTGAATTATTTTTTTTTTTTTTTTGGAACTGTGATTCCAAATCACAATCATCATCAAAACGTGATTCCAATCACAAATCACCAAATCAAATCATCTTAATTTGAAACTGTGCAATCATGCAAGGATTTGTGTTCACTACAGTGGAACTTTTTGCGAGATCGGTAAAAGAAAAAGCCTCTTGTTTTGGTTTCAAATCAAATCGCTAATCATTTTTTCATGCGGTTCAGTTTTCTTTGCTATCTAGTCTGTTATACCATCAATTCTACTACTAACAACTCGCTGCAGCACCAAGCCACGTGAGGCCAATACAATTGCGTATGCTCCTGCTTCATTCCAATCTATTCAAAGTCTCCCTCTTTACACCCTCCCAAGAAGTTCCTATTTTTCTAAAATCTTTCCTTGTGACATCCTCCCACCCCATTCGGAGATGTCCTGCTTTTCGTTTGTCCCTAGACAGTTGACCGGCAAGGACAGTCTTTGGCAATCTGTCATCCTTCATTCACAGAATGTGTCCTCGCAATCTCATTCTTTCTCAAATTATAGCACCAGAAAACAGGATCGAACCATATTTTTCGTACAACTTACTTTTTGAGATACGGCCAGTCAGTCGGGTACCCAAATCGATCTGTAAGCAATTTCTCTGGAAAACATCTACCAAATCCTCCTCCGTTTTTCGGAGCCCCCACACTTCACAACCATCATTGACCACTGTCATCATTACAGCTTCCAATATTAGTTTTTTGGTATTGGTACCTTTTGGTACTACATTGGCCCAACAAAATGGATTGGTCGATACGTTTTGTTCCCTTCCTTACAGATAGAAGACTATTATCGTCAATCAGAATTTCTACAAAATTCCAAGAACTAGCTAAAATTCATAGAGGAAAAAATCCTAAATTCCTTAAAGATTTTGAAATCCCAAAATTTTAATTCCCACATGCGTTTTAAATTTAGATATATTCAATCTTTCAACATAGGTTTTAGAGAGATATCTCCTGCTGTAAAAGTTAAGCAGAATGTTTCAATTTATCTTCTACTGCTTTTAATACTAATGTTATCACTGTTCTATAAATATTTTTATAAAAAATAAGGTTCTAAAAAGAATTGTAGGAGTTAGAAAAGTTCTAAAGCCTCTGAAACGTTCGCAACTCCAGAGCTATCGCAACAGAACTAAAGCAAACATTTGTGTCGGAGGCAGGGTTGAATAATCGAAAAGCAAAATCAAGTCCGTAATGTGACTGATCGGTGAAATTTGGCCTTTTGGTGGCCAAAACCGAACAAGACCCTCCCGTTCTTAAGTACCTGCAAAAATTTTTAAGTGCACTTTTTTTTCCTTTCGGAAGTATTATAGAGTAAAGAAATCGTAAGATTTGAAACATAATCAAAAACAAAGCTACCAACCTTCAGTTAAATTTCTAAGACTTATGCCATTGCCTCCATTATAGTGTCCAACAATCACCGGTATCCCATCTGAATCAATATAGGTCCTTGATTTGTGTTTTTCCCTAGAAGAAAATTAAGTACGTATACGACATGTAAATATATATTGGTGAATATTTACATGATACTATAAATCAAACAGTTCGTGGTAACGAACTGTAGTAAGGAGCGACCCGGCTCAATAGTAACCGAAACTCTAAAAAATGGAATTTAGTAACAATAGCTACAACAAAAAAATCGCATTTTAATGCTGATTTTAAATATATAACTTTCATCAAGATTAGTCTTACCTATCAAAAGTTACGAGTCTGAGAAAATTTGCCTCATTTTAGAAAATAGGGGAAAACACCCCCTTAAAGTCATACCATATTAACAAAAATCACACCATCAGATTCAGCGTATCAGAGAACCTTATCGTAGAAGTTTCAAGCTCCTATCTACAACAAGAGCTAAGAGCTCATATGGCACTTGTGACGAGGTCGGAAGAGCCGAGAGCTCATATGGTACGAGGTCGGAAGAGCCAAGAGCTCATTTGGACGAGGTCGGAAGAGCCGAGAGCTCATATGGTACGAGGTCGGAAGAGCCAAGAGCTCATTTGGCACTTGTGAGAAGGTCAGAACCTAAAGTTAAACTTTATAGCACAAGATCCTTCTAAATATCAAATTTCATTAAGATCTGGTCACCCTTTCGTAAGTTACAAATACCTCAATTTTCAAAATTACCTCCCCCCTCCCAATTCCACCAAAGAGAGCAGATCCGGTCCAGTTATGTCAGTCACGTATCTTAGACAGGTTTATATTCTTCCCATCCAGTTTCATCCTGATCTCACCGCTTTAAGTATTTTCTAAGATTTCCGGTCCCCCCAACTGCCCCCCCCCCCAATTACATTTGATCCGGTTGAGATTTAAAATAAGATATCAGAGTTACGAGGTCCTTCTAAATATGAAGTTTCATGAAGATCCGATCACTCCTTCGTAAGTTAAAAATACGTTATTTTTCTTATTTTTCAGAATTACCCCCCCCCCCCCGCAATTGAGCGGATCCGTTCCAATTATGTAAATTACGTATGCAAGACTTTTGCTTATTTTTCCAACCAAGTTTCATCCCAATCCCTCCAATCTAAGCGTTTCCCATCATTTTAGGTCTCCCCACCCCAAACTTCCCCCAATGTCACCAGATCCGGTCAGGATTTAAAATAAGAGCTTTGAGCCACGATATCCTTCTAAAAATCAAATTTCATGGAGATCCAATCACCCGTTCGTAAGTTAAAAATACCTCATTTTTTCTAATTTTTCAGAATTAACCCCCCCCCCCCCAACTACCCAAAAGAGAGCGGATCCGTTCCGTTTATGTCAATCATCTATCTAGGACTTGTGTTTATTTTTCCCACCATGTTTCATCCCGATCCCTCCACTCTAAGTGTTTTCCAAGTTTTAGGTTCCCCCTCCCAACTCCCCGCCCCCATCACAAGATCTGGTCGGGATTTAAAATAAGAGCTCTAAGACACGATATCCTTCTAAACATCAAATTTCATTGAGATCCGATCACCCGTTCGCAAGTTGAAAATACCTCATTTTTCTAATTTTTAAGACTTACTCCCCCCCCCCCCCCAACTACCCCAAAGAGAACAAATAAGTTCCGATTATGTCAATCATGTATCTAGGACTTGCGCTTATTTTTCCCATCAAGTTTCATCCCGATCCCTCTACTCTAAGTGTTTTCCAAGATTTTAGGTTTCCCCCCTCCAACTCCCCCCAATGTCATCAGACCCAGTCGGGATTTAAAATAAGAGCTCTGAGACACAATATCATTCCAAACATCAAATTTCATTAAGATCCAATCACCCGCTCATAAGTTAAAAATACTTCATTTTTTCTATTTTTCCGAATTAACCGGCCCCTACTCCCCCCCCCCAGATGGTCAAATCGGGAAAACGACTATTTCTAATTTAATCTGGTCCGGTCCCTGATACGCTTGCCAAATTTCATCGTCCTAGCTTACCTGGAAGTGCCTAAAGTAGCAAAACCGGGACTTTAGGTTTTCCCCCCTCCGACTCCCCCCAATGTCATCAGATCCGGTCGGGATTTAAAATAAGAGCTCTAAGACACAATATCATTCCAAACATGAAATTTCATTAAGATCCAAAAACCCGCTGATAAGTTAAAAATACTTCATTTTTTCTATTTTTTGCGAATTAACCGGGCCCCCACTCCCCCCCAGATGGTCAAATCGGGAAAACGACTATTTCTAATTTAATCTGGTGCGGTCCCTGATACGCTTGCCAAATTTCATCGTCCTAGCTTACCTGGAAGTGCCTAAAGTAGCAAAACCGGGACAGACAGACCGACAGACCGACAGACCGACAGAATTGGCGACTGCTATATGTCACTTGGTTAATACCAAGTGCCATAAAAATGTGGAATTTCGCATTTTTTGCCAGAAGACAAATCACGGATGCGTGTTTATTTGTTTTTTTGTTTGTTTTTTCCCAGGGGTGATCTTATCAACCCAGTGGTCCTAGAATGTCGCGGGTGGACTCATTCTAACGTAAGTTCAAAGTTCTAGTGCCATTTTTAAGTGACCAAAAAATTTGGAGGGCATCTATGCCCCCTCCTACGCTCATTTTCCACAAAGTCACCGGATCAGAATTCTGAGATAGCCATTTTATTTACCATAGTCGAAAAACCTAAAAACTATGTCTTTGGGGACGACTTACTCCCCCGCAGTCCCCGTGGGATGGGTTGCAAGTTACAAACTTTGACCTGTGTTTACATATAGTAATGGTTATGGGAAGTGTACGGACGTTTTCAGGGGGAGTTTTTTGGTTTGGGAGGTAGAGTTGAGGTGGGGGTTACGTGGGAGGATCTTTTCATGGAAAAACTTCTCGTGGGGGAAGAGACTTTCAATGAAGGGGGCGCAGGAATTTTTATCATTATTTACAAAAACAAAGAAAAAATAAATATGAAAAGTTTTTTTTCTACTGAAAGTGAGGAGCAGCATTAAAACCTAAAACGAGCAGAAATTATTATGCATATGAAGGGTTTACCTCCGCGTAATACCTCGCTCTTTAAGCTAAAGTATTTTTATTAATTTCATCCATTTATTCTACGGCCTTTGTGATTCAAGGGTCATTCTTAAGGAATTGGGACAGAATTTAAGCTTTAGTGTAAAGAGCGACGTATCGACGAGGGGTGAACCCCCTCATATACGCAATAAAAACATATGAATATAGAAGTTCGTTACGTAAGTTAATTCGTAAATTACGTATATTTTTTACTAATGAAAATGTTCGTAAAAAATTTAAAGTTCTTGTTGCCTTTTTAAGTAATCAAAAAATTGGAGGGCAACTAGGCTTCTTCCCTCGCTCCTTTTTTCTCAAAATCTTCCGATTAAAACTATGAGAAAGCCATTTAGCCAAAAAAAAATTAATATACAAATTTCGTTTTAATTATTTATGTGCGGAGAGCCAAGATTAAAACATGCATTAATTAAAAAACGTCCAGAAATTAAATAAAAAAACAAGGTTTTTTAAATGAAAGTAAGGAGCGACTTTAAAACTTAAAACGAACAGAAATTACTCCGTATATGAAAGGAGCTTTTCCTCCTCAATCCTTGCTCTTTACGCTAACGTTTTTTACTGTTTTAAGAGGTAGAGTTAAGAGAAAGAGTCAAACTTTAGCGTAATGAGCGAGGCGTTGAGAAGAAAAAGCCCCTTTCATATACGGAGTAATTTCTGTTCGTTTTAAGTTTTAATGTCGCTCCTTGCTTTCATTTAAAAAACCTTGTTTTTTATTATTTACAATGCAAGCGCCGCAATGCTAAAACTTGGTGTAATTAAAACAGCCCAACCCATCTTTAAGATATTCAAGAAAATCATTTTGCTGACCCGAAACATTATTGCCACTATCTATATAATATGACTAATATTATAAAGGATTAGCTGTAATGCGTAATTAGTGAAATATTAACAACAATAACTATAACAATTTAGAAAATCAAATTCAAGAGATGTGAAAGAGAGATGGAGAAATAGAGGAGTTAAGAGGAGAGAAGAGTTACTTCAAATGCAACAAATAAGCTCGCCTTTTAAAATAATCTAGTACTAGACAGCCTATGTACTGACATTGATTCGTAAGGTAAAGAATCGCTTTCCAGACATTTTATTTTCAAGTTCAAAGAAAGTTGTCAGACTAGTAAACTGAACTTGCTGGAATTATATCAAAATCAAATTCTGATAATCTGTAAAACCTTTATTCACCTAGCTCAGCCACTTATCTTTAAAACATTTAAGAAAGTCTATTTAGAAAGCACTTGTTTATCATAAAAATTATTGTCTATCAGTTTTTATATATTAAAAACACATATATTTTATATTCACAGCCCCCTGCCAGAAACCGAAAAAATGCGCTCTTTGCAAATCAAACAGTCACCCATAATACAGTTGCAAATGCCCTATTGCAAAGGCTCTGCTGAAAGGTAAATCTAGTTCAAAATGAGATTCAGATGCTGAATTTTGTCGTGGAATATTAATGGGAAAGTTACGGATCGAATCCCAATTCTTTCACAGTTCTTGCAGTCCCATGACCTAGTTCTGATTCAGGAGCATTTCCTTTCGGAAGACTGCCAAAGCCTGTTACCACCATTTTCTAATTTTTATCTCCTGTTTCTTGGTGCAGCTATGAGACTTGCAAATCTGTGACATCAAATCTGTTTCTTGACAAAAACAACATCCATCTTCATATACAAGATGAAGAATGACGTCATAATTGGAGCTTACAACTATATATGACGGTAAAGGTAAAAACTATGATAATAACATCAGTATTTGATGACGTCATCCCGCTAATAAAAACAAGAACTGCAAATGCGTCAGTATCATTTGATTGTCAAAATCGTTAAAGTGAACATGTCAGAAAAAAAGAGTGGAATTTTCAATAGATTTTTTTCTAGAATTTTCAATAGATTTTTCATACGACAACAAGCATCAGAACGAATCCCAACATACGACAGCAAGCATAAGAACGAATCCCAACATGCGACAACAAGCATCAGAACGAATCCAAATATACAAAAACAAGCCTCAGAACGAATCCCAACATACGACAAACATCAGAACGAACCCCAACATACGACAACAAGCATCAGAAAGAATCCCAACATACGACCAATTCGACCAGGCATCAGAACGAATCCCTACATACGACAACATACGACAACAGGCATCAGAACAAATCCCAACATTCGACCAGTTCGACCAAGGATCACAACGAATTCCAACATACGACAACAAGCATCAGAACAAATCCCAACATACGACAGCAAAGTATCAGAAGGAATCCCAACATACGACGTCGAAACATACGTACATTACGAATTACAACGAATTAAAACATTTTTACAACAACATACATTCCGTTGTACAACTTGCGGGAAGAGTCTCCCCGCAGGTACTTGTACTGCGGGGATTATGTGAACGGGGACTGACGCTTCCCTTTTTTCCCTGGTTCTTATACGAAGAGGAAAGGTTTGCTGGAATTGTTGTTGATCTGCCAGGACATGAAGCTACAGTAATGATAAAGTCTATGGCAATGTGTGGGGTGGTGCTTTGGAAGTGGCCAGAAAAAGATGATGTGCTTAGCTATCCGGCAAAGGATGTGATAAGAGTATTGAACAACCCAGTTCCCGCTCCCGGCACTTCCTCAACCAGGAGTACGAAGTTTTCGTTTGAAGATTTTTAGAAAAGATGTCAGTGTGTATTCCTTTTTCATTTTTATATGGCATATAGTCGAAATAATTTTTTAAAATAAAAATCTTGGACCAAAGATAGCTAAACTGTGCTATATCTATCGAATTAGGCATAGAAAACAGGTGGCCCAAAGTTACCCCACCCTCTGGGGTAAGATTGGTCCAAATATTAAATTTTAAAAAAATTAGAAAAACATAATACAGAATTATTTTTAAGCTGAAACACCTTCCAGAGACATAATGCCACAGGACTGCGGAGGTATTACTCCGTTATCAGTCACGCACACTGATTTACAGACCAAAGTGTATGAAAAGTGGTACAAAGTAACCCCATTCTATTGGTTGATCCGGGTCGCTCCTTACTTACAGTTCGTGGTAATAAACTGTTTCATTTCGTCAATGCTTTCACATTTTTCAGTGCCAATGAGTTGCGGGGTAGTTTACTGGTTATTTATTTAGTAACTGCTATGAATAGAGATTTTTGCGCTATTTTAGAAAATAGGGGGAAACACCCCCTAAAAGTCATAGAATCCTAACAAAAATCACATCATCAGATTCAGCGTATCAGAGAACCCTACTGTAGAAGTTTCAAGCTCCTATCTACAAAAATTGGGAATATTGTATTTTTTGCCAGAAGGCAGATCACGGATGCGTGTTTATTTGTTTTTTCGACCCGGTTGTCCTAGAATTCTGCGAGAGGGCTCATTCTAACGGAAATGAAAAGTTCTAGTGCTCTTTTTAAGTGACCAAAAAAATTGGAGGGCACCTAGGCCCCCTCCCACGCTAATTATCTTCCCAAAGTCAACGGATCAAAATTCTGAGATAGGCATTTTATTCAACGTAGTCGAAAAACCTTATAACTATGTATTTGGGGACGACTTACTCCCCCACAGTCCCCGTGGGAGGGGCTACAAGTTACAAACTTTGACCAGTGCTTACATATAGCAATGGTTATTGGGAAGTGTACAGGCGTTTTCAGGAGCATTTTTAGTTGGGGGAGGGGTTGAGAAGAGGGGGATATGCTCGAGGAACTTTCCATCGAGGAATTTGTCATGGGGGAGTACAATTTCCATGAAGGGCGCGCAGCATTTACTAGCATTACTTAAAAAAAAAAATAAAAAAAAAATGAAAAAGTTTTTTCAGCTTTAAGTAAGGAGCAGCATTAAAACTTGAAACGAACAGAAATTTTTGTCCATATGAGGGGCTCACCTCCTCCTAATACCTCGCTCTTTACGCTAAAGTATTTTTTAGTAATTTCAACTATTTACTCTTCGGCTTTTGTGATTCAGGGGTCATTCTTAATGAGTTAGGACAAAATTTAAGCTTTAGTGTAAAGAGCGAGGTACTGACGAGGGGGCGAACCCCCTCATATATGTAATAAAAACATGAGAATACAAAAGTTCTTTACGTAAGCTAATTTATAAGTTACGTATATCTTTTACTAATAAAAAGATTCGTAAGAAATTAAAAGTTCTAGTTGCCTTTTTAATTAACCGAAAATCTGAGGGCAACTAGGCTTCTTCCCCCGCTCTTTTTTTCTTAAAATCATTCGATCAAAATTATGAGAAAGCCATTTAGCCAAAAAAAAATATACAAATTTCGTTTTAATTATTCCTCTGCAGAACCAAAATCAAAACATGCATTGATTCAAAAACGTTCAGAAATTAAATAAAAAACAAACAAGTTTTTTAAACTGAAAGTAAGGAGCGACATTAAAACTTGAAACGAACAGAAATTACTTCGTATACGAAAGGGGCTGCTTCCTCATCAACGCCCCGCTCTTTACGCTAAAGTTTTTTACTGTTTTAAAAAGAAGAGTTGAGGGAAAGAATCAAACTTTAGCGTAAAGAGCGGGGCTTTGATGAGGAAGCAGCCCCTTTCGTATACGAAGTAATTTCTGTTCGTTTTCTTCGGACTCTAACACATCCGTGTTCCGACTCTAACATCCGTTCGGACTCTAACACAAGCTTACCTATGAGAGACATTTTTTTTTTATTGGGCCTGCAAGATTTTTTCATTGTTAAAAAGATTTCTATTTACAAAATTTTTACATGCGATCCTTTGCGATGTTTTATGTCCAAAATACCTTTTACACGTTTGAGAGATTTGTTCAACATATATTTCCATTTCTTGTTTTTTTAAACAAGATTGTCAAGTTTACTCAGAATTCCAATTAAGGATATGGCGAAACGCTAGATTGATTTTAAATGACTTCATAAAATCTTTCATCGAAAGTAAATACAATTGATTTTAAGAAAACTAATGCTGCAAAACACAAAATCTCATAAATTCCGTTCCAAATGTTCTAATACTCCTAGATATTTCATTTTTGTCAGACCTTTTGCTCATTCCTTCAAATATTATTCCAAAAACATTAAATACACAAATAATAACAGTTCAACAGGGTCAAATCGTTTCATTTGACAGAGAAACAACAAAAACATCTCTGAATATTTCGGTCACATATACAGTGGCCGTCATCAGCAGATAAACAAATTCACTAAAGTGGTCTCTCTCTTTAACAGATTAAAGTTCTTTGAAGTATATTCCATTTTTAAAAATAGTCATGGAATCTGTAGCTCATACAATGTAGAGGATCGCAGTTAAAGCAAGATTGTGCTCAAGCATCAAAGAGTAACCATAGGACTTACAATGGACACTAACAACTCCTTCACAAGAAAAAGACACAGTATCCCTGCTCTACCCCCCCCCTTCTTGTCCTCTTTAAATACGATTAATATTTGTAGTAAATTACGAATTTCGTTTCTAAAGCATACTGGTCGTCAGAAATTTTGAATTATCATGTGGAAATTACTTAAGCGAAGTCAGTATAACCACTGACTCTTATGTGCATGAAGTGCGAAAGGTTTTAATTATTTCAGTAAACTTTTTAGCTTTTGCATATTCGCGTAATTTATGTATATCAAACAATCTTCTAATTTCATTTCCCTTAAATTCCAGGCATATATCCCCTGTTGATGGTAAATGTCAGTATCGTCCCAGACAAATACTCAAGCTCTCAAAGTCATCAAGTTAATACGTCAAACCAATCTACGAGGGAAACTGAGCAAGTTTGGAAATTCCTATTTCCACTAAACAGATAGTCAAAGGGAATCTCATCCAAAGGCATCACCCTTCAAATGTATTACTAAATATGGAAGACATATACACTGTCTTTGATGTATATAATACTCACTGATAGAAAAAAATAGCAAATGAACAAAAATGAAAAAAAATATAATTTATATTTCACCTTCCAAACAAGTTGGGGAGCGGAGTACCAATAAAAAAGAAAAGAAAAAAAACAAGTAAAACCAACAACAACAAAAAACAAACAGAGAAACTAACGTGCTGTAAACTACCCAGACAGGTGGGTAACTACCCGTAGACCGAGAGTAGGATAAATATTTTCTTTGAGTTGAGGTTCAAAACTTTCGTAGTTTTGCACTCCTTTTTTATATCACTTCACTGTGTCCTCGATGGACGGGAATTGCGCTCTTTATGCCACTTTTTAAGCTAAAAACACTCTTTTTTGTACTATTTTATGAAATGATATTAGCAAAAGTTCTAGCGAAATAAAAAACTTCAGATAAAATTATTTGAGTGCAGAATATATTAGAAATACTGGAAAAACAACTTTTTAGGACTTTTCAATTTTCGTAGTTTGCAGTGATAAAAACATCCATTTCCTTCTACGAAATTGTTTTATCACAGCCACAGTGGTGCATTCTTTTGTTGCTTTTTTGCCAATAAAACTATTAGTTTAAACATAAATGGCCCCTATTTTAGCTTAATATATTTATTAATATTTAATATAATATTTGTTAGTATTAATATTTAATATTATATTATATAATATTTACATGATACTATAAATCAAACAGTTCGTGGTAACGAACTGTAGTAAGGAGCAACCCGCCTCAATAGTAACCGAAACTCTAAAAAATGGAATTTTGTAATAATAGTTACATAAAAAAAATCGCATTTTAATGCTGATTTTAAATATACAACTTTCAACTAGATTAGTCTTACCTATCAAAAGTTACGAGCCTGAGAAAAGTTGCCTCATTTTAGAAAATAGGTGAAAACACCCCCTAAATTACACCATCAGATTCAGCGTATCAGAAAACCTTCTTGTAGAAGTTTCAAGCTCCAATCTACAAAAATGTGAAATTTCACATTTTTTGCCAGAAGACAAATCACGGATGCGTGTTTATTTGTTTTTTTGTTTGTTTTTTTTTTCAGGGGTGATCGTATCGACCCAGTGGTCCTTGAATGTCGCGAGAGGGCTCATTCTAATGTAAATTTAAAGTTCTAGTGCCCTTTTTAAGTGACCAAAAGAATTGAAGGACATTTATGCCCCCTCTCACGCTCCTTTTTCCCCAAAGTCACCGGATCAGAATTCTGAGATAGCCATTTTATTCACCATAGTAGAAAAACCTAATAACTATGCCTTTGGGGACGACTTATTCCTCCGCAGTCCCCAGGGAATGGGTTGCAAATTACAAACTTTGACCTGTGTTTACATATAGTACTGGTTACTGGGAAGTGTACGGACGTTTCCAGAGGGATTTTTTGGTTTGGGAGGTAGAGTTAAGGTGGAGGGGGGGGGGGTACGTGGGAGGATCTTTTCATGGAAAAACTTCTCATGGGGGAAGCGACCTTCAATGAAGGGGGCGCACGATTTTTTAGCATTATTTAAAAAAAAAACAATGAAAAAATAAATATAAAAAGTTTATAGAATGTTAAAAATATTAGAATCTTAACGAAAATCACACCAACAGATTCAACGTATCAGAAAACTCTACTATAGAAGTTTCAAGCTCCTATCTACAAAAATGTGGAATTTCGCATTTTTTGGCCACAAGACAGATCACGGATGCGAGTTTGTTTGTTTTTTTGTTGTTGTTTTTTCCCAGGGGTAATCGTGTCGAACCACTGGTCCTAGAATGCCGTGTGACTTCTCATTCTATGGGAAATTAAAAGTTCTAGTGCCCTTTTCAAGTGACCCGAAAAACTAGAGGGCGCCTAGACCCCCTCCCACGCTCATTTTTTCCCAATCACTGGATCAAAATTTTGAGATAGCCTTTTTATTCAGAATAGTCGAAAAACCTAATAACTATGTGTTTGAGGACGACTTATTCCCCCACAGTCCCCGTGGAAGGGGCTGCAAGTTACAAACTTTGACCGGTGTTTACACATATTAATGGTTATTTGGAAGTGTACAGGCGCTTTCAGGAGGATTTTTTTGGTTAGGGGAGGGGTTGAAGGAAGAAGATTATGCGGGGAAGCTTTCCAAGGAGGAATTTGTCATGGGGGAAGAAAATTTCCATGAAGGGGGCGCTGGATTTTTTAGCATTTTTTAAAGAACAATGAAAAAATAAATGTGAAAAAGTCTTTTCAACTCAAAGGAGCAGCATTAAAACTTAAAACGAACAGAAAATATTACGCATATGAGGGGTTCACCTCCTTCTAATACCTCGCTCTTTACGCTAAAATAATTTTATTAATTTCAACTATTTAATCTACGACCTTTGTGATTCAGGGGTCGTTCTTAAGGAATTGGGACAAAATTTAAGCTTTAGTGTAAAGAGCGAGGTATTAACGAGGGGCTGAACTCCCTCTTATACGTAATAAAAATCTTCGAATATAAAAGTTCGTTACGTAAGTTAATTCGTAAGTTACGTATATTTTACTAATAAAAACGTTCGTTAAAAAATTGAAAGCTCTAGTTGCCTTTTTAAATAACCCAAAGATTGGAGGGTAACTAGGCCTACTCCCCCGCTCCTTTTTTCTCAAAATCGTCCGATCAAAACTATGAGAAATCCATTTAGCCACAAAAATAAATTAATATGCAAATTTCGTTTTAATTATTCATGTGCGGAGAGCCAAAATCAAATAGCATTAATTCAAAAACGTTTAGAAATTAAATAAAAAAAAACACGTTTTTTTAACTGAAAGTAAGGAGCGATATTAAAACTTAAAATGAACAGAAATTACTCCGTATATGATAGAAGCTGTTCCCTCCTCAACGCCCCGCTCTTTACGCTAAAGTTTGACTCTTTCTTTCAACTCTACTTTTTAAAACAGAAAAAAATAACTTTAGCGTAAAGAGCGGGGCGCTGAGGAGGGAACAACCCCTCATATACGGAGTAATTTCTGTTCAATTTAAGTTTTAATATCTCTCCTTACTTTCAGTTAAAACCTGTTTTTATTTAATAAAATGCTAAAACGAAAGGGGAAAAAGTCGTCAGATTGAACCTTCCATGACTCAGCCTAAGTAAAATAATGACCACAAACAGCTTTGCAGGGTGACTTTGAGGAGGGTGCCCCACATAAATATTTAGGCCTTAAAAATTACACTGGATTGCAATGGATGCTGATTAAAAGATATTTTTTCTAGGTTTTATTTGTTTTGGTGTTGTTTTTTTAACAGAATAGCTCTTCCCAGTTATATTTTAATTATGATTTGCCTCCCCAAAGTAGCCAATCGTAATATTTGCAGGCATGAATACAAAATAAATAATAAGTAATAGACTTGAGACTCTTGTTGATCGAAGAGCATTATCAAGTGCAGAAAACCATGTAGTTACATAGATAGGCCCAGGCTTGCGCAAAACCTCTGTTCAATTGGAGGTCAATATAGCTAGGAGTCTCAGAAACTTATCAGACACATACAAAATAGAATTACATATAGAATACAAAATAGGTGGCAATATAGAATACAAAATAGGCGATATAGAATTCATTTACTATGGGGTACATAGGTAGGGAGAAGGGCTCTTAACGAATAAAGAAACATAGCGAATAAGGAAAGTCTTACTTTAAGTAAGAAAGTTATTAATTATATAATTCTAGTTGCTCAAAAGATGCAATGCCTCAATCATAAGGGGGATACGCCCCCCTTTACAACCAACTCGTGGAGACAGCAATGATTCTGATGAATTTTACATGCAGTTACAAAAATGGATAAGATCCCAGGTAAAATACAGATTAATATCCAGATTGGTATAAACAGGGATAGATGATAGGCTATTTTAGACCTTGCTTACGTAGACTTGGTGTGATGCAGCTTTGACTGTAACTCGCTTGATTAAGTTGTTTACACAAACAATATACTGACCAGTCTTTGCTTCAAAGAAAAAAAAATAATAGAAAAGCTGTGACTAAGGAATCAATTTTATCATATGAAAGCAACTTTTTTTTAAAAAGCTAAAACAAAGGATTGTGTAATTACTTACCTAAACAAAGAAGGAAGGGTCAAGTCATCATAGTCCATGTTCCATACATATAGTATCCACGTAGTAAATGAAGCCCCAAGCAGACCAGCAAATATAACTGCCCTTTTAATGAAAGACTGGAATAATGATGTAAAAATTATTAAAAGAATATCAAATAGATATCAAAATTAAGATCATTTACCCTATAAATTTATTTGCAAATAAACATATTTCTGTTCAATAAAAAATGATGTTACAGACTGAATTTGTGCGTTTTGTGTGAGGCTATTATTCACAATTCACTTTCACCACTAAAAAAGGGCATTAGGGCTTCAAATTTCCAATTGAATGAGCCCTCTCTTAAGTTTCTGAAAACACCCCCTCCATACAAAGTGGCCTGGCACAGGCAGCCACAAAAGGATTTCCAGTGAGTCCATAGTCCATAACTTTGTCTTTGACGATGATTTGACCCTCCTAAATCTAATGAGCATGAAGCCTCAATCTGATAATTTTACCCTACACACACCATAAACCACAAGAAACGACTAGGTTTTTATCACTTTTATTCTCAACTGGAGTTTAACTTGTCTTCTGATCTTTTTTCAAAATAATTTCAACAAAAAAAGCCTGCTTATACACAAGTAGGCCATCGAGACAAAGCTCTGTGAAAATTCTGTTTTCGCCTATGTTCTCAGATAATGTCATGTCCGCCTTTGCGTAGTGTTCTACGCAAAGTCCGTAGTGTCCACAATTTTAATTGAGGCAACAGAATATGGTATGGAAACACAAACACTCCCCTGAAAATTTGAAGGCCGAAAGTCCTTTCTCCCAGCGCAAAATCATGGCGTCGCTGTTTTGGAATAGGCATGGTGTTTTTTGGTCGACTTCATGCAACGGAGGAACCATTATCAATGTAGAAGCATACTTGGTTCTAATCAAACGGTTCATGTTTTCACAATTCACTTTCAACAGTAAAAAAGGGCATTAAGTCTTTAAATTTCCAGTTGAATGAGCCCTCTCTTAAGTTCCTAAAAACACCCCCTCCATACAAAGTGGCCTGGCACAGGCAGCCACAAAAGAATTTCCAGTGAGCTCACCAGGTATTTTCCAAAGTTCAGTAAAATACTTGACAACACATACTACAGGATGCTCCAATGCTTGTTCTTCTGTTCCTTGCTTGTACTCATATTACGCTTGCACTTGTACCATGCTAATATGTCGTTTTATTTTATAGGTAGCCTGGGTAATTAAATCTTATTAATACAAATACTTTTCAAACCAAATAATAGAGAATCTTTTTAAGAAATTAAAAGGATGGCTCAGGAGCCTGCAATGAAATTTCTTAGGCCATTGTTGAACCTACTTGTTGACTTTATCAAACAGTTCGTGGTAACGAACAGTAGTAAGGAGCGACCCGGCTCAATAGTAACCAAAACTCTAAAAAATTGAATTTTGATATCAATAGCTACATCAAAAGACTCGCATTTTAATGCTGATTTTAAATATATAAGTTTCATCAAGTTTAGTCTTACCCATCAAAAGTTACGAGCCTGAGAAAATTTGCCTTATTTAGGAAAATAGGGGGAAACACACCCTAAAAGTCGTAGGATCTTAACGAAAATGACACCATCAGATTCAGCGTATCAGAGAACCCTACTGTAGAAGTTTCAAGCTCCTATCTACAAAAATGTGGAATTTTGTATTTTTTGCCAGAAGACAAATCACGGGTGGGTGTTTATTTGTTTGTTTGTTTGTTTTTTTGTTTTTTTTTTTTCCAGGGGTCATCATATCGACCAAGTGGTCCTAGAATGTCGCAAGAGGGCTCATTCTAACGGAAATGAAAAGTTCTAGTGCCCTTTTTAACTGACCAAAAAATTGGAGGCCATCTAGGCCCCCTCCCACGCTCATTTTTTTTCCCAAAGTCAACGGATCAAAATTTTGAGATACCCATTTTGTTCAGCATAGTCGAAAACCATAATAACTATGTCTTTGGGGATGACTTACTCCCCCAGAATCCCTGGGGGAGGGGCTGCAAGTTACAAACTTTGACCAGTGTTTACATATAGTAATGGTTATTGGGAAGCGTACAGACGTTTTCAGGGGGATTTTATTTTGTTTGGGGGTGGGGCTGAGGAGAGGGGGCTATGTTGGAGGATCTTTCCTTGGAGGAATCTGTCGTGGGGGAAGAAAAATTCAATGACAAGGGCGCAGGATTCTCTACCATTACTATAAGAAAACAATGAAACTTAAAACGAACAGAGATTATTACGCATATGAGGGGTTCTAAAAATACTTTAGCATAAAGAGCGAGGTATTTAGGAGGAGATAAATACCTTGCTCTTTATGCTAAAGTATTTTTAGTAATTTCAACTATTTATTCTACGGCATTTCTGATTCAGGGGTCATTCTTGAAGAATTGGGACAAAACTTAGGATTTAGTGTAAAGAGCGAGATATTAACGAGGGTAAAAACCCCCTCGTATACATAATAAAAATATAAGGTTATGAAAGTTTTTTACGTAAGTTAATTCTTAAGTTACGTATATTTTTTACTAATAAAAACGTTCGTTAAAAATTAAAAGTTCTAGTTGCCTTTTTAAGTAACCGAAATATTGGAGGGCAACTAGGCCTCCTTCTCCACCCCTTATTTCTCAATATCGTCTAATCAAAACTAAGAGAAAGCCATTTAGCCAAAAAAAAAGAATTAATATACAAATTTCATTTTAATAATTTATGTGCGGAGAGCCAAAACCAAACATGCATTAATTCAAAAACGTTCAGAAATTAAATAAAAAAAAAACTAATTTTTTTAGCTGAAAGTAAGGAGCGACATTAAAATTTAAAACGAACAGAAATTAATCCGAATATGAAATGAGTTGTCCCCTCCGCAATCCCTCGCTCTTTACGCTAAAGTTTGACTCTTTGCCAAAATTCTGCTTTTTAAAACAATTAAAAGCTTTAGCGTAAAGAGCGAGGGATTGCGGAGGGGACAACTCATTTCATATACGGATTAATTTCTGTTCGTTTTAAGTTTTAATGTCGCTCCTTACTTTCAGCTAAAAAAATTAGTTTTTTTTTATTTAATTCCTAAAGAAACGAAGGTTTTGGGGTATACTCAAAGCCTGAAATAAACTGGTAGAAGATTGTTAAATGGTTGCTGCGCAATTTAAGTTTCAAATTTATGTTTAATCAAAGCATGTGTAAAATTTTCAATAGATATGGGTGGATTAAATACAAAAAAAAAAAGATGTTTTGTCAATACATTTCTAGGCTTGATAGGGGAGGTAGCTCCTTGGGGTGTGTTTGTTCGAATATAGTGCCCCACTAACCACCTCCCTCCCTTCCTTCTTTTGCAGGTAGGCATATTAATATATATTTTGTTTTAAATTAAGAAAATTTTGCAATTGCTAGAGAGCTTGAAATCAAGTGATATATAGGTTTAAGTAGTCCCCCCCCCTTCTGGAGCAATCAGATGAAAATACACTTTTAAACACCCTATATTCAATGAAATAGGCGCTGACCCTGCCACACTCCTCTTAGCAAATGATGTTTAATGTAGCCTATGTGCATAAATTAATCAAGTCTTTAATGAATCAGCTTGATTAAATTAGGCTTATGAAATATTTGTATGTAATAACCATTCATTTTGTATTTTTTACACATATAAAGACAAATGCAAAGACATTGAGAGGCTTTATACCCTGCTTTTTGATCATTTTAAACTGACTATTTGTCTTAAAAATTTTGTTTAATTAGGTTTAGTCTCCGATAAGACTAAGATTGATATTTCGTAGCATAAAATGTCCAAAAATGTCCAGTATAAAATAGTATTTGTTCAAAAGCCATTTCTTTTTCAGCGGCAGCACTATAGTAAAGGCCTAAAGTAAAGGCCATACGGCTCCAATGTTTTATTTTTTTTTTCCAGAGGCACTTCAGATGGAGAGGGCCGTCCTTTCAATTTTTGAGGGACCTTATTCGATTAGAAATCGAAAGTTCTAGGGCCCTTTTTAAGAGTCAAAATGATCAGAGGGCAACTAGCCCTCCCACGGCCTTTTTTCTCCCAAATGTGTTCGACAAAAATTTTGAGGAAGCCATTTTGTTACAAGTAGTTCAAAGATCACATAGTGAAAACTCCGGTGTCGACGCAGCCCCCCAGGTCCCGGGTGCAGGCGTTGTAAGTTTTGCTCTAGGGGCATGTATGGTTCTTACGGAGGGGATGCTCGTATGAACTTCAGAGGGCTCATTTGATTGGAAATTAAAAGTTCTAATTCGGTTTTGAGAGTCAAAAGAGATGGAAGGACAACTAGCCCCCAATGCCCCTTTTTCCCTAAGTGCATCCGAAAAAATTTTTAGATATACATTTTGTTAAAAATAGTTCAAAGGTCAGATAAGAAAAACTACTGTGTCCTAGCTCTGTTTTTAACAGTCAAAAAGGATCGGGGAGCAACTAGCCCCCTCCTCCCATGCCCCTTTTCCCCAAATGCATCCGATAAAAATTTTAAGAATGCCATTTTTGTTAAAAATTGTTCAAAGGTAAGATAACAAAACTCCAGTGTCGAAACCAAAAGCCAGGACCCGGGAGCAGGCGTTGTAAGTTTTACCCTTGGGGTATATATGGTTTTTATGGAAGGGATGCTCGTATAAACTCCAGAAATGTTTCCATTTGATTGGATATTACAAGTCCTAGTTCACTTTTTAAAGAGTCAAAAGAGATCCAATGGCAACTAGCCAATGGCAAATTTTGAGTTAGATACTTTGATAAAAATAGTTCAAAGGTCAGACAAAAAAAAATCCAGTGTCGATACAATTCCATAGGGCCTTGGGGTGGGCGTTATTAGTTATGTCCTGGGGGCATATATGGTTCTTATGGAAGGGACGCTCGTATAAACTTCAGAGCGGTCTTATTTGAATGGAAATTGAAAGTTCTAGTTCACTTTTAAAGAGTCAAGAGAGATCGGAGGTCAACTAGTCTCTCCCACGCCATTTTTTCCCCAAACCCATCCGATACAAATTTTGAGATAGCCCCCTCCACGCCCTTTGTTCCTCAAACTCATCCGACAACAACTTTAAGATAACCATTTTTTTAAATCGTTCAAAAACCATGTAACAAAACTCCGGGGTTGAAACAATCCCCCAAGGCCCGAGGGCAGGCGTTGCAAGTAATGCTGGGTGCATATATGGTTCTTATGGAAGAGATGCTTGTATAAACTTCAGAGAGGGCTCAATCGATTGGAAATTAAAAGTAATAGTTCAGTTTTCGAGAGTCAAAAGAGATTGGAGGGCAACTAGCCTCCCCCACGCCCATTTTCCCCAAATGCTTTTGATGTAAATTTTTAGATAGTCATTTGGTTAAAAATAGTACAAAGGTCATAAAATAAAATTGAGGTGTTGACACAACCCCCCAAGACCCGGGGGCAGGCGTTGTAAGTTATTTCCTCGGAATTTATATGGTACTTATGAAAGGGATGCTCGTGTAAATTTCAGAGATGGCTCATTTGATTGGAAATCGAAAGTTTTAATTCACTTTTTAAGAATCGAAAGAGATCTGAGGGCAACTAGCCCCCCCCCCCCTCATACCTTTTACCCAAACCCATCCAACAAAAATTTTGAGATAGACATTTTGTTAACAAAAGTTCAAACATCAGATAAGATTTACTACTGTGTCCTAGTTCAGTTTTTGAGGGTCAAAAAAGATTGGAGGGCAACTGGCCTCCTCCCACGCACGTTTTTCCCTAAATGCATCTGGAAAAATAATTTTAAGATAGCCATTTGGTTAAGAGTAGTATAAAGGTCAGATAACAAAAACTCAGGTGTCGACACAACCCCCCCAGGACCAGGGAACAGGCATTATAAATTATGGCCAGGGCACATATATGGTTCATATGGAAGGGATGCTCGTAAAAAACATCGTAGAGGGTTCATTGAATTGCAAATTGAAAAACATAGTCCGGCTCATTTAATTGGAAATTGAAAATATAGTCCACTTTTTAAGAGTCAAAAGAGATCCGAGGGCAGCTTTCTCTTCCCAAACCCATCCGATAAAAATTTTGAGATAGCCATTTTGTTAAAAATACTTCAAAGGTCAGGTGAGAAAAACTACGGTGTCGATACAACCACCTAGGGCCCGGGGCAGGCATTCTAATTTATGCCCAGGGGGAGAGTATGGTTCTTATGGAAGGGATGCTCGTATAAACTTCATAGAGGGCTCAATTTGATTGGAAATTGAAAGTTCTAGTTCACTTTTTAAGAGCGAAAAGAGACCAGGGGCAACTAGCTTCCGCCGACGCCTTTTTTTCCCCCAAACCCATCTGATACAAATTTTGAGATAACCATTTTTCAAAAGTAGTTAGAAAATTAGAAACAAAACTCCGGTGTCGACACACCCCCTAGGGCCCGAGAGGCAGGCGTTGCAACTTATGTCCTGGGGACGTATATGGCTCTTGTGAAAGGGATACTCGTGTAACCTTCAGAGAGGGCTTATATGATTGCAAATTTAAAGTTCTAGTTCATTTTTTAAGAGTCGAAAGAAATCCAAGGGCAACTAGCCCCCCTCCCCACGTCCCTTTTGCCCCTAACCCATCCGATAAAAACTTCAAGATAGCCATTTTGTTAAAAACAGTTCCAAAGTCAGATAAGAAAAACTACTGTGTCCTACTTTAGTTTTTAAGAGTCAAAAAAGATCAGAGGGCAACTAGACCCCCCCCCAATGCCCCCTTTTCCCCAAATACATCCGATTAAAATTTTGATAGCCATTTTTTTGAAAATAGTTCAAAGATCAGATAACAAATACTCCGGTGTCAACCCCCACCCCCAGGGCCCGGGGGCAGGCGCTGTAAGTTATACTCTTCCGGCATCAATGATTCTTATGGAAGGGGTGCTCGTATAAATTTCAGAGAGGGCTTATTTGATTGGATATTGAAAGTTCTAATTCACTTTCTAAGAGTCAAAGGAGATCCGATGGCAAATATTGCTTTTGTGTTAAAACGAACTCTTTTTTTGTCTTTTTTCTTTCTTTTTTTTTTGATAAAAAACAACTCTGGTGTCAATACAGCCCTCCAGGGCATAGGGGCTGGCGTTGTAAGCCCTGGGGGCATATATGGTTCTTATGGAAGGAGTGCTCATATAAACTTCAGAGAGGGCTCATTTGACTGGAAATTGAAAGTTGTAGTTTATTTTTTAAGAGTCAAAACAGATCAGAGGCCAGATAAAAAAACAACTCTGGTGTCAATACAGCCCCCCAGGGCATAAGGGCTGGCGTTCTAAGCCCTGGGGGCATATATGGTGCTTATGGAAGAAGTGATCGTATAAACTTCAGAGAGGGCTCATTTGACTGGAAATTGGAAGTTGTAGCTTATTTTCTAAGAGTCAAAACAGATCAGAGGGCAGCTAGACCCCCCCATGCCCTCCCATCCGATGCTAATTTTGAAACAGCCATTTTTTCTAAATAATTCATAGGTCAGATAGCACAAACTACGGTGTCGACAAACCTTCCCAGGGCCCAGGGTAGGTGGTGGTTTAAAGCTATATCCATGGAGCATATATGGTTCTTATGACAGGAATGCTCGTATAAGCTTCAAGCTTCAGAGAGGGCTCATTTGATTGGAAATTTAAAGTTCTAGTTCATTTTTTAAGAGTCAAAGGAGATACAAGGGCAACTAGCCCCTCCACGCCCATTTTTCCCCGAGTCCCCCCCAGATAAAAATTTTCAGATAGCCATTTTGTTAAAAAATAATTGAACAAAAAATAGTTCAATGGTTCAGACAAGACAAACTCTGGTATCAATATAACACCCCAGAGACCGGGGGCAGGCGTTGTAAGTTATGCTCTGGGAGCATATATGGTTCTTATGGAACATATGCTCGGATAGGATAGGGCTCATAGGATAGGATAGCATTAACTTTGGATAGGGCTCACTTGATTGGAAATTGAAAGTTCTAGTTCACCTTTTAAGAGTTAAAAGAGATCTGACGGCAACTGGCTCTCCTAGTCCTTTTCCCCCAAACTCATCCGATACAAATTTTGAGATAGCCATTTTTTTAATAGTTAAAACATAAGATAACAAAAATTCGGGGGGTTGACTAAACGCCCCAGAGCCCGGGGGCAAGTTTTTTAAGGTATGGCCCGGAGGCAAATAAGGTTTTTATGTAGGAAGTGGTCATATAAACTTCGAAGGTGGCTCATCTGATTGGAAATTGAAAGTTATAGTTACCATCTTATGACTCAAGAGTTAACGGAGGACATCTAACGCCTCCTCCCTGATACAAACACCCTTTTTTCCCCAAATGCATGAAATGAAAATTTTGAGACAGCTGGTTTGTTTGAAATAGTCCCACGATAAGAAAACAAACAATTGGTTGTCAACATAACCCCCCACCCAGAGCCAGGGGAAGGGTTGTAACTTATTCCGCGGGGGCATACAAGGGTTTTATGGAAGAGTTGGTCACATAAATTTTGGAGGGGACTCAAATGATTAGAAATTGAAATTTCTAATTCACCTCTTAAGCGTCAAAAGTGATCCGATGGCGACCAGCGCCCCCTCCCATCAAACCTTCTTTTCCCCAAATGCGTCCAATCGAATTTTTTATTTAGCCACTTTGTTCAAAATAGACCAAAGATAATAAAACAAAAACTCCAGGGATAAAATACCCCCCCCCCCAGAATCTGGGAAACTCCAGGGATTAAATACCCCCCAGAATCTGGGAAACTCCAGGGATAAAATAGCCCCGCCAGAATTCGCGGCAAGTGTTTTAAAATGTGCTCTGGGGGCATATAAGATTTTTATAGAAGGGATAGTCGTATAAACTTTGGAGGGGGCTTATTAGAATGTAAATCGGAATTTCAAGTGCCCATTAAAGAAAATGAATTTCTTTTGAGATAGCTATTTTGTTCAAAATAGTTTAAAGATCAAATAACAAAAATTCCGGGCCAACACATCCCCCCAGAGCCAAGGGGAAAGTGTTGTAAGCTATATCCCGGGGATATATGAGGTTTTATGTAAGGACTGGTCATATAAACTTCAGAGATGGCTCATTTGATTGGAAATTGAAAGTTCTAGTTATCTTTTTGAGAGTCATCAAAAGCGATAGGAGAGTATCTATCCCCCACTCCTGAAAATGGCTATCTCAATTTTGAGATAGCCATTTTCTTCAAAA
Source organism: Artemia franciscana (assembly GCF_032884065.1). Lineage (NCBI taxonomy): Eukaryota > Metazoa > Arthropoda > Branchiopoda > Anostraca > Artemiidae > Artemia > Artemia franciscana. The sequence goes on from NC_088863.1 coordinate 18,414,133, forward strand.
TAGTCCAAAATTCAAATTACAATAAATTAGGGGTTGATAAATTCTCCAGAGCACTCGGGACAAAAATTGTAGCTTGTGTAAGTTGTAAGTTCTTAAGAATCGAAAGTGATCAAAAAGTAACAAGCCCTCCCCCTGTGCCTTTTTTCTCCAAATTCATCTTATCAAAATTTTGACACAGTCATTTTGTTCAAAATAGTCCAAAATTCAAATTACTATAAAATTAGGGGTTGAGAAATGTTCCCTAGCTCCCGGGACAAGGATTGTAACTTACGTAAGTTGCCCATTATTAGAATATAAGGTTCTGTGAAAGGGGTTGTCGTATTTGCTTTGGAGGACTCATTCGATCGGAAATTGAAACTACTAACTCTTATTTAAGAATCAGAAGAGGTCAATGGTCAACTAGCCCATGCCCCAAGGGCAACCAAAAATGCATTTCCCAAAAGGCATCCAGTCAAAATTTAGAAATAGCCGATCACAATTTTGATCCGGTGAAATTGGGAAAAAATGAGCATGAGAGGGGGTTCTAGTTGCCCTTCAATTTTTCGTTCACTTAAAAATGTCACTAGAACTTTTAATTTCCGTTAGAATGAGACCTCTCGCGACATTCAAGTACCACTGGGACGATAAGATCAACCCTAGGGAAAAGAAAAATAAATAAATGACCAAACATGCATCCATGATCTTTCTTCAGGCAAGAAGTACAAAATTCCACATTTTTGCAGATACGACTTTGAAACCTCTACAGTAGGATTCTCTGATACGCTGAATCTGATTGTGTGATTTCCATTAAGATTATATGACTTTTAGGGGCATTTCCCCCTTTTTTCGAGAATATGGCAAATTTTCTCAGGCTCGTAAATTTTGATAGGTAAGATGAAACTTGATAAAACTTATTTATTTAAAATCAGTATTAAAATCCGATTCTTTCGGTGTATCTATTGGTATCAACATTCCGTTTTTTATAGTTTCGATTGCTATTGAGGAGGGTCTACATTTAGTGACTACAGTTACTACAGCTAGTTACCACGAACTGTTTGATAATCAATCATCTTATTTAGAATGATCATTCTCTTACTTAAGTGGCTTCAAAGTTCTGCAAAACCAGTTTACCTATTTTTTTTTTTATTATAATAGGTGGGAGAACAGAATTCAAACACAAGTGAGAATTCGATTGGTTGTTGGACCGCGGTCGTTTTCAGAGAGTAGGGGGTTATGTACTTCTACTGAATGGTGTCTTCACTACAAACAAGAGTATGGTTACTGCCTGTTTCTCAAACGGTAAACTTATAAGGCCTACTGCATATTTGGCGCTTTCAAACAGTTCGTGGTAACGAACCGTAGTATGGAGCCACTCGGCTTAATAGTAAACGAAACTCTAAAAAAAAGAATTTTGATACTAAAAGATACATCAAAAGAATTGGATTTTCATGCTGATTTTAAATATATAAGTTTCATCAAATTTAGTCTTTGTCATCAAAAGCTACGAGCCTGAGAAAATTTGCCTTATTTTGGAAAATAGGGAGAGACACCCCTAAAAGTCATAGAATCTTAACGAAAATCACACCACCAGAGAACCCTATTGCAAAATTTTCAAGCTCCTATCTACAAAAATGTGGAATTTCGTATTTTTTGCCAGAAGACAGATCACGGGTGCGTGTTTATTTGGTTTTTTTTTTTGCTTTTTTTGTTTGTTTTTTTCCAGGGGTCATCGTATCGACCAAGTGGTCCTAGAATGTCGCAAGAGGGCTCATACTAACAGAAATGAAAAGTTCTAGTGCCCTTTTTAAGTGACCGAAAAAATTGGAGGGCACCTAGGCCCCCTCCCACGCTAATTTTTTACCCAAAGTCAACAGATCTTTCCTTGGATCTTTGCTTGGAGGAATATGTCATGGGAGAAGAGAAATTCAATGAAAAGGGCGCAGGATTTTCTAGCATTACTATTAAAGAAAAACAATGAAAAAATTAACATGAACAAGTTTTTTCAATTGAAAGTAAGGAGTAGCATTAAAACATAAAACGAAAAGAGATTATTACGCATATGAGAGGTTCTTCTCTTCCTAAATATCTCGCTCTATATGCTAAAGTATCTTTAGTAATTCAATTATTTAATCTACAGCCTTTCTGATTCAGGGTCATTCTTAAAGAATTGGGACAAAACTTAAGCTTTAGTGTAAAGAGCGAGGTATTAACGAGGGGACAAACCCCCTCATATACATAATAAAAATATAAGAATATAGAAGTTTGTTACGTAAGTTAATTCTTAAGTTACGTATATTTTTTACTAATAAAAACGTTCGTTAAAAATTAAAAGTTCTAGTTGCCTTTTTAAGTAATTTAAAAATTGGAGGGCAACTAGGCCTCCTTCCCCACCCCTTATTTCTCAAAATCGTCTGATCAAAACTAAGAGAAAGCCATTTAGCCAAAAAAAGAATTAATTTGCAAATTTCATTTTAATAATATATGTGCGGAGAGCCAAAATCAAACATGCATTAATTTCAAAAACGTTCAGAAATTAAATAAAAAAACTAGTTTTTTTAACTGAAAGTAAGGAGCGACATTAAAACTTAAAACGAACAGAAATTACTCCGTATATGAAATGGGTTGTCCTCTCCACAATCCCTCGCTCTTTACGCTAAAGTTTGACTCTTTGCCACAATTCTACTTTTTAAAACCATTAAAACTTTAGCGTAAAGAGCGAGGCCTTGAGGAGGGGACAGCCCATTTCATATATGGAGTAATTTCTGTTTGTTTTAAGTTTTAATGTCGCTCCTTACTTTCAGTTATACTAAAACTGTATATAGGTGGTGCTTTACTAAAAGGAACTATATTACAAATATTGTCTTTTGTCCTTATTACAACACTGAAAATAAATCATAATTGCAGCGTGCAGTGCCCAGGATTTACAAATAAGTCCACTAGGCCTTGCGGCTTTCGTTATTCCCAAGATTTCGGGATTTCCCTAAGAATCTTGCAAAACCAGAGTTGCAAAAACGCTTAGGCCTAGAGGCGTTTAAGCTTTAAATCCATCCTGGGTGAAACAAAATCTTGAGCTGGTGAGGTTTCAACAATTAATATCATTATATATCCAATATTCAGTTTAATTGATTAGTTCTTACCAAAACTGTTGAAACTTTGAAAACCTTTGAAAAACTTGAAACTTTGGCAATCAAAAACGTACAGAAATTGATTTTAAAAAAGAAAAATTTCCAAAAAGAAGTTTAATAAAGAAAAATAAAGGCCGTATTAAGCTTAAAATCAGAAGAAATAGAAACCTATAATAACTCGAACTCGTGACAACCAAAAATTACTATTAAAGAATAAATGAAACCCAAAACGAACAGAAATTAAATAAACAATCATAGCAAAAAAATATACAACAGGTACTAATATAAATGAATAAATAAATCTCAAAAAGAGTAAAGCTTAAGTTGAATATGCAGATCAAGCTTAAAACGAACAAAAATATTTTCTTGAGGCATAAATGAAACCCAAAGCAAACAGAAACTAAAAACAATCATAGCAAACAAACAAACAGTAGTTACTAATATAAATGAGTAGCCTAAATAAATCTTAAAACGAGTGATGAAACTTAAATTGAATATGCAAATCCAGCTTGAAACGAACAAAATACTCTACAAAGAAGAGTTTTGGTTTTACCTCCTTCTTTCACTGTAAAAGTCTAAAACCTACTGTGTCATTGGCACTTTACTGAAAATTATATGCGTCTTGAACAGTATTGAAAAGTACAAATAAAATCAAGAGAATGTTCCATACATAAGGCTATTAATTCTTAAAAGATCATAAGTTCACGATTTTATTTCACATTCATTTTATTATCTTTTTCAATGCTTCATTGATGCTTTACTGAAAACGAATTATATTACAAATATTTTCTTTTGAACTTACTACAACATTGTAAATATACATAAAATTTACAGTAAACTGACACAAGACTGTTCAAGACAAATACAGCATCACTACAAACCAAATTTTGGATACTGCTGCCTTCTTTAACTGTACAAGTCTAAAGCCTACTCCATCATTGATGCTTCACTGGAAACGAATTATATTAAAAACGTTTTTTTTTCAGATGTTACAGCATTGAAAATGAAAATAAAATTATACTTACTTTACTTTTGTTTAGAAAACTTTTTTTTCGAAATTTTTTTCTTAATAATTGAAATAAAAAGGGCATTTGAACTTTAAATTTCCATTCAAATAAGCCCAATTGTGGCTGTGATTACAATTGCAATTACTTTAGAATAAAACAAAATTAGTTTTATGGCTGCTTTCATAAATGGCAGAACTGTATTTTGGACAACAGTAGCCTATAAATGAATTCTGGACGAATGATAAAAGATCTACGCAATAAAAGAATGAGAAACAACTGAAAATGCAAATGTATTTCCAAATGTGAAAAGTTAAAATGCAGAAAGGAATTTTATCTTTCAAGACAATTTGCATCTCCTTTAGAAGTTTCACTGCAAGTTCTGAGAATAAGAAATTTAACATGGTATACATATTGTTTGTTTACTGCTACTACTACAACTAACAACTCATTACTGCACCAACCCCCCTCAAAACAAACACACCTGCCTGATGCAAGCTTGCCTTGAATCAGTCTTGCAATTTGATACCTTGTGGATTGTGCTTCAATCAAGCAAAATGCATGGCTAATTGATAATCTGATATCAGCAGTTGTTATGAATTCTTGAACCAACGAAAACAAACAAATTTCTAAAAAGTAAAATGAGTACATGGAAGAGTAGCATGTCCCCCTTTAAACTGAGGGGTTTTGAATGTCTTGAGACTTTTTGCCTCAGGTCTAAATTAGCTTACTTCATCCAGTGAAACAGGATTCTTAAATTATGCTTGAATTTCCATTTGAATACTAAATTCAGCAGCAATTCTGCCATTCTAACAAAAATTGTGTTTGCATATATCAACAGAAAACTCTTAGCTAAATTACTAAAGAAACTGAACTGAACTATTGATATAATGCAATCAGAATTCTTGAGGTTAAAGGTAATGACTAGAAGACATTGTAAAAAAAAAAAAAAAAAAAAAAAAAAAAAAAAAAAAAAAAGATCTGAATCAAGAATTTAAATTGGCATCAGCCTGCTAGACAATATCAAGGCAAATCAAAGATTTATCCTGCTACTTGCCAAGCTCATTTTAAGTATATTTTAAAAGCTATTGGCTTGAAACAACTTGAATCAAGGATTCCCTTTTGGTTTATTTTGCAAGCTAGCTTGAATTACATTCTGAAAGTTGCTGACTTTAAACAAACTTAAGTTGAGGAATATCTTGCTATTGGCTCATTTTTTCAAAGCAAAGTATGTTTTCAAAGTATGTTTTCAAAGCTGAAGGCTTGAAGCAAGCTTGATTGAAGAATTTGCCTTGCCATTGGCATGTTATGCAAGGTTATTCTAAGCCTTAATTTAAGCTGACAAGAAGGCAAAAGTTGGGCAAATAGCAGGCTTGAAGCAAATTTGTTTGAGGATTCTATGCAGACTTGTTGCAAGCTTTTTTGCTTGGCATAGCAAGCTAGATCCATGGAAATTTGCTGGTTAAGCTAAGGCTGACACAGCTCTGCATGTTCCTCCTTCATACCAACCTGTTCAAAGCTTCCCCCTTTACCCCTCCCTTTAAGTTCTAATTTCCCCTAAATACTTTCTTATGACCTCTTCCTAACCCATTATGGTCAAAAAATACTGTCTTTGACAATCTATAATCCTCTATCTGTAAAATTTTTATCTTTTCCTCCATTGTAACTTTAGAGAGTAGGGTTGAACTGCATTTTGTACAAATTATTGTTATTGTTTGATATTTGGTCATTAAAATAAAACCTAAAAGTTTCCAGTTCCAACAAAAAATATCTGAAATAGGTCTCTCCAGCCTAATTTATTTGGGATTTTTTTTTCCTTTTCATGATTCACTTGCAAGCTAAAAGATAAACATAGGCCTACCATTTGATATGCTTTAAAAAAATTACTGAATATAATAGTCACTACTCTTGAATCTGTGTTGCCAGGTCTGTACATCTGTATTGCCAGGTTGAGCTATATCCTGTCAATTGGGCTATTAAATTTTCAACTTTGCAGGACAAGTCACTAAAAACCTGCAGGGCAGGTTTTTGGGCTACACTGTTTCAAATCTTGCTACTTTTGGGCTAGAAATTGAATTCACTTGAAACCAAAAAAAAATCGTGTTTGTTATATATATTTGCTCATTTGCCTTCTTTTGAGTCTTAAACCACAATATAATTATTGTGTGTCTTGGACTGTTGTTACCCCCTTATCATTTCTCATTTTTGGGTACCCCACCCACCCCATACCTCTCTCACCATTCCTTGAAAATAAAAGTATGTAGACTGTTTAAATTCCCAATAAACATAACAAATATGCATAATACCTAGACACCTTTTTTGTGAGGATTCACTTCCAGCTTCTAAAAGCCAGAGATGCATCCTTATTACCAACTCAGATTGAAAAGTGAACAAAAAGTACAATGAAACTTTGCATTCTGAATGCTATCAAGTCACAATGAAAGCAGCCAAGCTGACAAGGTGAATTTTGAACATATATATATATATATATATATATATATATATATATATATATATATATATATATATATATATATATATATATATATATATATATATATATATATATATATATATATATATATATATATATATATATGTATATATATATATATATATATATATATATATATATATATATATATATATATATATATATATATATATATATATATATATATATATATATATATATATATGAGGATAGGGGTGTTGTTTAGGGCAGTTCCTAACTAATAATTTGGAGAAAAATTATTATATATCCCAAGCCCCTTGACTATCCAGATATGGACCCCTCTTCCCCCACCCCCAAAAAAAGGTGGAGATTTGACATTTGACATTTCCAAAGCCCTTTTGATATTTCTTAAGTTTATACCTATTTAAAACCTTGAGTAGCCATAAACCTTTCTTTAATTGTGGTTCAGTCTTTCTTTCTATTACTCTAGGCTTTGAACATAATTGACAAAGATTGAATACCTAATAATGCTGATAGAACTAAGATTGAATACTCAACAAACAGGCTCATAGAAATAAGTTGAAACTTAAGACAAACAAAATTATCTCCCCTCCTCTTGTGCTGTCACAAAATTGACTAGTGCTTTACTGAAAGCCAAAAAAAAAAGAATAAAGGTTATTTGCTCACTGCTAAAACAACAGCCACTTAGTGGGCAGTGTCTATTATCAATTACCACCCCTGAGCCTATGAAGCATATTCATCTTGTAAATTCATGAGTGGTAAGCTAAAAGCTTAGAACAAGAGAGTTCAGAGGTAAATTTTCTGCTTGTTACTAGGTATTCTTTTAAATTTATATAACACTATTTTTCAATACAATCATGGTATGCATGCAATAAACCAAGTGTGCAAAGGACAATTTGCACTTTGGCTTTTAGTAAAGCACAAGTCAATATTACAACAGCATATTTGGAGGGGTGGTAATTTTTGTTTGTTCACAGGGCTCTTAATTTGTTTTTAATCAATATTTATGTGTAGGTTATCTGACATGCCAATTGTATTTTTTCCTTGTTTTATACATAATAGGCTAGGGCATAATAATGTTAAAATAGCATTGTCTGTTTTTGGGCAACTATTGGCAGGATACAACCCTAGGCTATAGGGGTTTGCATTTGTACAATCTACAAATATATAGGCCTAGGCCTAGCACAAATTAGCCTATATATTACCCATGTGTTTTCTTCTTCCTGATTTTGCTATTGATTCGATTTATAAATAGATGGGTTGAAACAAGGGTAATGCATGGTAAATATATAATGTGGGTTATATATTTACAAGTTAGGGGTGGTTGCCAGTGACTGGGGGTAGAGTATATTGGGGGTGCAGTCAAACCATGTTAACTGCAATTTTCTTGTATACTATAAGAATAGAAAATAGTTTTCTTAACATTTTTCATTCTCAATAGCCCTAATTGTAAGCTTCTAGCAAAGATTTTAGACAGAGGCTGGTCTAGCCTAGGCTACTAAAAAGGTTTAAAAGCAAAAACGCTAATACCCTGTATGGGGACTTCTGTTAATTCCCAGTTAACCAATGTTGATTACAATATCAAAAGTTATTCTAAATTCTTACTCTCGGTGACATTTAAATCCTCCTGTGAAACAACTCTTGTAACCACGAAAACCTAATTTAAATTTTTTGCCACGATTTGAAATCCTGTTTTTAGCGTCTTAAGGCCCAGTAGGCCCTGGGCTAACGGCAAACAATGCCGAAGGGCACAAAAAATCTCAGTGATTTTTTGCTGAACCCGGACTAGATTGAAGTAATTTATTATAGGCAGTGCAATAGTGCTGCCTAAGTAATAAGCGATGTGGGCACAATGTATTTATTATTTTATTTTATTTTTTTTTGGAGGGGGGGGGGGGGGGGTCGTTTGTTTGTTATAGACCAGAGAACTTCGTATCAAAGGAGTTGTCATTGAAACTTCGAAAAGGGCTCATTCGATTGGAAATTGAAAGGGCTAGTGGCTTCTAATAGTCGAAAGTGATTAGAGGGCAACTAATCCCCTTCAATACCCACCATTTCCCCAAACACGTCTAATCAAAATTTTGAGATAGATTTTCTGTTCAACGTAGTTCAAAGTTCCGGAATTTATGTCTTTGAGGATGACGCCCCCACACCCCTTAAGGCAAGGATTGTAAGTTATGCCCTGGTAGTACATAAGTTTTATATAGGAAGGGTGATTGGATACACTTTAGAGGTGGTACATTGGATTGATTAATAAGCAGTTCTAGCGCCTTTTTAAGATTCAAAGTGATGGGAGGGTGGATACTCCCCCCACATTTTGTATTTTCCTATAATGCATCTAATAGAAGCTTTTATTTGGCCATTTGTTGTCGTAGAAACCTTGAAAATGTTCATCCGATTGGAAATTCAAATAGTTAGTGCCCTTTTTAAGAGTCAAAAGTAAAAGGACAACAAGCACCCCCCTCCCTACGCCCATCGATTCCCAAAAACATATCTAAACAAAATTTTGAGATAGCCATTATGTTCAGTGTAGTTGAAAGGTCTGGAAATTATGCCTTTGAGGATGACAGCCCCCCTCCCCTCACAGCCCTCAGCGCAAGGGTTGTAACTTATGTCCCGATGGTACATAAGGTTTTTTGGAAAGGGTGGTTGTAAAATTCCGGAATGGACTCATGTGCTTGGAAATCAGATGTTCTAGTGCCTTTTTTATGAGTCAAAGTGATTGGAGAGTGGTCACCACTCCCCTTGTCATATTTTCTACAAATGCATCCGATAGAAATTTTTAGATAGCCGTTTTTTCTAAATTTGTAAAAGATCGTATAATAAGACCTTTAGGGTTGACAGAGTCCCCTACAGTCTAGGGGTGAGACTTGTAAGTTTTGCCCCAGGGGTATATAAGTTTGCATGGATGGGATGGTTGTGTGAACTTTAAAAGAAGCTCATTTGATTAAAAATGCATAGTTCTACTACCCTCTTAAGAGTCAGACATGATGGAGAGCAGCTAGGAGAGAGGGGGAGGGCGGTTAGTTCGCCCAAGCCTATCAGTCCCCAAAACATCGAAGTTTTAAGAGAGCTATTTTGTCCAGCCTTGTTGAAAGGTCCCTTAAACTATGTCTCTGGGGATGTCAACCTCCCCACAATCCTCAGGACAAGGCCTTTTTAGTTAGGCAATTCGTTCATTCCTAACACGTAGAATATGTTTTTGAGAAAGGTGTGCATATTTGGACTTTATTTCCAAGAAGACAAAGGGAATTCAGGTGAGCCTTTCGGAGAATTATGAGGGGAGCGTTGAATTACATCAAAACACGTTATGTGCATAAGGATTGTTAAAAGGTCTCTCTCTCTCTCCCTCTCTCTCTCTCTCTCTCTCTCTCCTCTCTCTCTCTCTCTCTCTCTCTCTCTCTCTCTCTCTCTCTCTCTCTCTCTCTCTCTCTCTCTCTCTCTCTCTCTCTCTCTCTCTCTCTCTCTCTCTCTCTCTCTCTCTGTGGAACACAAGAATAACTGAGTTATGTCAAAAATTAATGGACATATCAGTTGTCAAAAGGACATATCAGCAATGTCATAGCAATGGCCAATTGTACTAAGTTGAAACTTCTGGGACTGGATGAGAGGGATGTTCTAATTAACAAAAGGCGATATGCTAATACTACTGTTCCTAGTACTACTACCACTAGTCAGTAATATCAAACAGTTCGTGGTAACGAACTGTAGTAAGGAGCGACCCGGCTCAATAGTAACCAAAACTCTAAAAAATAGAATTTTGATACCAATAGCTACATCAAAAGAATCGCATTTTAATGTTGATTTTAAATATATAAGTTTCATCAAGTTCAGTATTACCAATCAAAAGTTACGAGCCTGAGAAAATTTAAGTTTTTTAGAAAATAGGGGGAAACACCCCCTAAAAGTCGTAGAATCTTAACAAAAATCACACCATCAAATTCAGCGTATCAGAGAACCCTACTGTAGAAGTTTCAAGCTCCTATCTACAAAAATGTGGAATTTTGTATTTTTTGCTAGAGGGTAGATCACGGATGCGTGTTTATTTGTTTGTTTGTTTTTTTGTTTTGTTGTTTTTTTTCCCAGGGTGATCGTATCGACCCAGTTGTCCTATAGTGTTGCTGAGGGCTCATTCTAACGGAAAAGTTATAGTGCCCTTTTTAAGTGACCAAAAAAATTGGAGGGGAACTTGGCCCCCTCCCACGCTAATTATTTTCCCAAAGTCAACGGATCAAAATTCTGAGATAGCCATTTTATTCAGAGTAGTCGAAAAACCTTATAACTATGTCTTTGGGGACGACTTACTCCCCACAGTCTCCGTGGGAGGGGCAACAAGTTACAAACTTTGACCAATGCTTACATATAGTAATGGTTATTGGGAAGTGTACAGGCGTTTTCAGGAGGATTTTTTTGGTTGGGGGAGGGGTTGAGAAGAGGGGGGATATGCTTGGGGAGCTTTCCGTCGAGAATTTGTCATGGGGGAAGAACATTTCCATGAAGGGAGCGCAGGATTTACTAGCAATATTTAAAAAAACAATGAAAAAATAAATATGAAAAAGTTTTTTCAGCTGGAAGTAAGAAACAGCATTAAAACTTAAAACAAACAGATATTACCCATATGAGGGGCTCAAAACCTCCTAATATTTCGCTCTTTACGCTAAAGTATTTTTAGTAATTTCAACTATTTATTCTACGGCTTTTGTGATTCAGGGGTCATTCTTAATGAATTGGGACAAAATTTAAGCTTTAGTGTAAAGAGCGAGGTACTGACGAGGGGGCGAACCCCCTCATATATGTAATAAAAACATGAGAATACAAAAGTTCTTTACGTAAGCTAATTTATAAGTTATGTAAATCTTTTACTAATAAAAAGATTCGTAAAAAATTAAAAGTTCTAGTTGCCTTTTTAAGTAACCAAAAAATCGCAGGGCAACTAGGCTTCCTCCACCGTTCCCTTTTTTCTCAAAATCATTCGATCAAAACTATGAGAAAGCCATTTAGCCAAAAAAAAAAAAAACTTGCAAATTTCGTGTTAATTATTCCTCTGCGGAGAGCCAAAATCAAAACATGCATTGATTCAAAAACGTTCAGAAATTAAATAAAAAAAAACAAGTTTTTTTAACTGAAAGTAAGGAGCGACATTAAAACTTAAAACGAACAGAAATTACTTCGTATATGAAAGAGGCTGCTTCCTCATCAACGCCCCCCTCTTTATGCTAAAGTTTTTTACTGTTTTTAAAAGAAGAATTGAGAGAAAGAGTCAAACTTTAGCGTAAAGAGAGGGGCGTTGATGAGGAAGCAGCCTCTTTCATATACGAAGTAATTTCTGTTCGTTTTAAGTTTTAATGTCGCTCCTTACTTTCAGTTAAAAAAACTTGTTTTTTTTTATTTAATTGCTAGTAATATCAATACTACTATTGTGATTACTATTACAAATATTCCTACGTGTATGAAGGTGAAATTTTCAAGGAATTTTGAGGGGAGAAGGTAAACTGAATCACAACACACTCTCTGTAGGCAGGTTGTCAAAGGGTGTTTCAGAAGTATCTAAGGAATAGTTTGGTGTGTGAAGTGGAAACTAACAGGGCTTGTTGTGATGGATTTTGAACTAACCAAAAGTGAATATTTGCGTCCTAGTGCTACTGCTTCTACTCAAACTACTACTACGGTTACCATTATTACTACTTCTTTTTCTACTGCCCTTAAAGTTAATCTACTAAAATTAATTTTACTGCTACTACTGCTACTACTGCTATTAAACCTAAGGATTTCAAGTAGAAAAATTCTGGATATATAGAAACTATATGGAACTAATTCGAAATATGCTATGCCCGCACAAATTTTCAAGCAGACGCACCAGAAACGCTTCGGTAACGGTTAGGGATATCGAAGAAACCAACGGTGCTATGCACATACTGCTGCCACAACTAATGTTGCTGTGCAAGCTAATGGTATTGAGGTGAAGCTTTCAAGTAATATTTAAAAGGATATTAAACTAAATTAAAACAGACTATGAGCATGTGGACTTTCAAAAAGGTGACAAAAGGCAACATGTGAGAAACATCATATATTATTAAGTTTGATCTTTAAGGGAAGTTGTGTGGGATTTTGAACTAGCCAGAAGGCACCATGTGTACACTTTTAATGCTCCCACTACAGTTACTCTAACTATTGACACTAAGGGTATTTAAGGTGGAACTTTTAGGGAGCATCTAGGAGCAGTTCCAATTGAACGAAAAAACTTTTATGCATACCGGTTTTCAAAAGGGCATATAAGCAACATCATAGGCGGCACCACTCTACAATAGCTAGAAATATCATTGCAACTTTAAAAGGGGCTAATTCGATTTAAAATTAAAAGTTTTTGTGCCCTTTTTAAGAGTTAAAAGAGATTGGAGGGCAAGCAGCCCTTCTCTCAAGCACATTCATTTTCCAAACGCATCAATATAGCAACCCAAATTATGGATTCTTATAGAAAAAAAAACTGAAAAGACATAAAATATTATTTTTTTCGTGAAAAAGACTATATCAATAAAAACGGACAGAAATTAATTTAAAACAACTTTTTCCATAAAACAAGTTTTTCAAAGAAAACTAAAGAGCTCCATTAAGCCAAAAATCAGCAAAAACAAAGTCAAATAATCTTCCAAGCGTAAAACTATCACAAATCACTATCTAGTCACTAAATCACAAATAACTAAGGCTAAGGGTGCTGCATTTGTATTTTAGTATCTATTGCTTACAAAAGTATATTAGACTATCACTATCGGCTAAGCTATTCTATGGAGGCAAACAAAACATTTAATTGGCTTCTCTAAAGGGACTAAATGGGGATACTCTTGGTAACTAATTGGTTAATAACTAGAAAATATTATTAATTTGTTCCTTGGGTAAACATGATATTAACAACCGTTTAAACAGACGGTTAATACAGAAGTTCGTTGCGTAAGCTAATTTGTATGTTACGTACATCTTTTACTAATAAAAACATTCGTAAAATATTAAAAGTTTTAGTTGCCTTTTTGAGTATTCAAAAAATCGGACGGCAACTAGGCCTCCTCCTCCGCTCCTTTTTTCTCAAAATCATTCGATCAAAACCAAGAGAAAGTCATTTAGCCAAAAAAATAAATATGCAAATTTCGTTTTAATTATTCATCTGTGGAGAGACAAAATCAAAACATGCATTGATTTACTGTTTTACTGTTTTAAAAAGTTTTTTACTATTTTAAAAAGTAGGGTTAAGAGAAAGAGTCAAACTTTAGCGTAAAGAGCGGGGCGTTGATGAGGAAGCAGCCCCTTTCATATACGAAGTAGTTTCTATTCGTTTTAAGCTTTAATGTCGCTTCTTACTTTCCGTTAAAAAACTTGTTGTTTTTTATTTAATTACTTATCTGGCCGATGTCAAGTAATTAAAAAAAGAAACTTCTTTGAACCTAAGAGTTGAGTACGGGACGGGACTTGTATAGAGCATTGATTTGTTAATGCTACTGATCCTGTAGAGGATAACACTTTTTTTAAAGCTATGCTTTTTTCCTTAAATGAGGAAATATGAAAATGAGATTGCTTTTCTTGCTTTCCAAATTGTAAGAACAGATTTGACTCACCTCAGACAGAGGTTTTTTACCTTTTGACTATTTTCAACAAAATGCCTGTCTGTCGTATGCATTTGAGGGAAAAGGGGTATGTGGAGGGGGTCAGATGGTTACCCTTTTATTGTTTTTGACTCGTTAAAATGGGTACTAGAACTACCGATTTCTAATTGAATGAGCTCCTTTCGAAGTTTATATGACAACCCCTTCCACATAAAGTGAAATACTTTTTGTAAGTTGAATCACTAAATAAATTCATTCAACCCCTTCCACATGAAGTGCCTCAGGAAAATAAAGAATAATACAAAATTGAAGTCTTGCTGCTCTTTATAATACGCAAAGCCATTGCATTGCCTCTGATTAAGTTTTAATATTTCAGACTCTGTTCCTTAGTAAATATACAAGTTTTTTTTAACTGAAAGTAAGGAGCAACATTAAAACTTAAAACGAGTAGATATTACTCTGTATACGAAAGGGGCTTTCCCTCCTCAACGCCCCGCTCTTTACGCTAAAGTTTGACTCTTTCTCTTAGCTCTACTTTAGCGGGGCGTTGAGGAGGAAAAGCCCCTTTTATATACGGAGTAATTTCTGTTCGTTTTAAGTTTTAATGTCGCTCCTTACTTTCAGTTAAAAAACTTGTTTTTTTATTTAATTTCTGAACGTTTTTGAATTAATTCATGTTTTGATTTTGGCTCTCCGAACATAAATAATTAAAACGAAAACTTGTATATTAATTTTTTTCGGCTAAATGGCTTTCTCATAATTTTAATCGGAAGACTTTGAGAAAAAGGAGCGGAGGAGGAGGCCTAGTTGCCCTCCAATTTTTGATTACTTAACAAGGCAACTAGAACTTTTAATTTTTACGAACGTTTTCATTAGTAAAAAATATATGTAGCTTATGAATTAACCTACGTAACGAACTTCTATATTCGTATGTTTTTATTACGTATATGAGGGGGCTCATCCCCTCGTTAATATCTTGCTTTTTACGCTAAAGCTTAAATTTTGTCCCAATTTCTTAAGAATGACCTATGAATCACAAGGGCCGTAGAATAAATAGTTGAAATTACTAAAAATACTTTAGCGTAAAGAATGAAGAATTACGAGGAGTTAAGCCCCTCATATGCATAATAATTTCTGTTCGTTCTAAGTTTTAATACTGCTCCTTACTTTCAGTTGCAAAAAACTTGTCATATTTATTTTTTCATTTTTTTTTTAAATAACGCTAGAAAATCCTGCGCCACCTTCATTGAAATTCTCTTCCCTCATGACAAATTCCTCCATGGAAAGATCCTCCCACGTATCCCCCTCAACTCCTCCCCCCAAACCAAAAAATACCCCTGAAAACGTCTGTATACTTCCCAATAACCATTACTATATGTAAACACTGGTCAAAGTTTGTAACTTGCAGCCCCTCCCACTGGAACTGTGGGGGAGAAAGTCGTCCCCAAAGACATAGTTCTTAGGTTTTTCAACTATGGTGAATAAAATTGCCATCTGAGAATTTTGATTCGGTGACTTTGGGGAAAAATGAGCATGGGAGGGGCCTAGGTGCCCTCCAATTTTTTTGGTCACTTAAAAAGGGCACTAGAACTTTTAGTTTCCGTTAGAATGAATATTTTCAAGACATTCTAGGACCATTGAGTCGATACGATCATCCCTGGAAAAAAAAACAACAACAAATAAACACGCATCCGTGATGGCAAAAAATGGGAAATTCCGCATTTTTGTAGATAGGAGCTTTGAAATTTCTACATTAAGGTTTTTTGATACGCTGAATCTGATGATGTAATTTTTGTTAAGATTGTATGACTTTTAGGGGGTGTTTCCCCCCATTTTCTAAAAAAGGCAAATTTTCTCAGGCTCGTAACTTTTGATGGGTAAGATTAAACTTGATGAAAAATATATATTTCAAATCAGCATTAGAATGTGATTCTTTTGATGTAACTATTGGTATCAAAATTCCATTCTTTAGAGTTTCGTTACTATTGAGCCGGGTCGCTCGTTACTACAGTTCGCTACCACGAACTGTTTGATTTGAAAGATCGTATCAAACAGTTCGTGGTAACGAACTGTAGCAAGGAGCGACCCGGCTCAATAGTAACCAAAACTCTAAAAAATGGAATTTTGATACCAATAGCTACATCAAAAGAATCGCATTTTAATGCTGGTTTTAAATATATAAGTTTCATCAAGTTTAGTCTTACCCATCAAAAGTTACGAGCCTGAGAAAATTTGCGTTATTTTAGAAAATAGGGTAAAACGCCCCCTAAAAGTCATAGAATCTTAACGAAAATCACACCATCAGATTCAGCGTATCAGAGAACCCTACTGTAGAAGTTTCGAGCTCCTATCTACAAAAATGTGGAATTTTGCATTTTTTGCCAGAAGGCAGATCACGGATGCGTGTTTATTTGTTTTTTTGTTTTTTTGTTTTTTTGTTTTGTTTTTTTCCCCAGGGGTGATCGTATCGACGCAGTTGTCCTAGAATGTTGCAAGAGGGCTCATTCTAACGGAAATGAAAAGTTCTAGTGCCCTTTTTAAGTGACCAAAAAAATTGGAGGGCACCTAGGCCCCCTCCCACGCTAATTATTTTCCCAAAGTCAACGGATCAAAATTCTGAAATAGCCATTTTATTCAGCGTAGTCGAAAAACCTTATAACTATGTCTTTGGGGACGACTTACTCCCCCACAGTCCCCGTGGGAGGGGCAACAAGTTACAAACTTTGACCTGTGCTTACATATAGTAATTGTTATTGGGAAGTATACAGGCGTTTTCAGGAGGATTTTTTTGGTTTGGGGGAGGGGTTGAGAAGAGGGGGATATGCTGGGGGAACTTTCCTTCGAGAATTTGTAATGGGAGAAGAAAATTTCCATGAAGGGAGAGCAGGATTTACTAGCATTATTTAAAAAAAAAACAATTAAAAAATAAAAGTGAAAAAGTTTTTTCAGCTGGAAGTAAGGAACAGCAATAAAACTTAAAACAAACAGAAATTATTACCCATATGAGGGGCTCACCTCCTTCTAATACCTCGCTTTTTACGCTAAAATATTTTCGGTAATTTCAACTACTTATTCTACGGCTTTTGTGATTCAGGGGGTCATTTTTAATGAATTGGGATAAAATTTAAGCTTTAGTGTAAAGAGCGAGGTACTGACGATGGGGCGAATCCCCTCATATATGTAATAAAAACATGAGAATACAAAAGTTCTTTACGTAAGCTAATTTATAAGTTACGTAAATCTTTTACCAATAAAAAGATTCGTAAAAAATTAAAAGTTCTAGTTGCCTTTTTAACTAACCAAAAAATCGGGGGGGGGGCAAATAGGCTTCGTCCCCCGCTCTTTTTTTCTCAAAATCATTCGATCAAAATTATGAGAAAGCCATTGAGCAAAAAAAAAAAAAAATATGCAAATTTCGTTTTGATTATTCCTCTGCGGAGAGCCAAAATCAAAACATGCATTGATTCAAAAACGTTCAGAAATTAAATAAAAAAAACAAGTTTTTTCAACTGAAAGTAAGGAGTGACATCAAAACTTAAAACGCACAGAAATTACTTCGTATATGAAAGAGGCTGCTTCCTCATCAACGCCCCGCTCTTTACGCTAAAGTTTTTTTACTGTTTTAGAAAGAAGAATTGAGAGAAAGAGTCAAACTTTAGCGTAAAGAGCGGGGCGTTGATGAGGAAGCAGCCTCTTTCATATACGAAGTAATTTCTGTGCGTTTTAAGTTTTGATGTCACTCCTTACTTTCAGTTGAAAAAACTTGTTTTTTTTATTTAATTTTATCAGGGATGATTATCATTCTCAAAGCAGTGCTATACGGAATTAAATTTAAATGTAAAACATGAAGCTGAAGAAGCAAACAGTAGCCTCCTTCAGAAGTACCTTGGGTTAAACAGCTCATAAAAACTAGTTGTAAGTAAAGATCAACCCTTGTCAATAGAAACCCAAAGTCTAAGAAATAGAGTTTATGCAGCGACAATATATGTTACTCAGGTTGATTCCAATACGCAAAATTTCTTAATTTTTATTTAGCTCATCATTTGTATTAGCATATAAAACACTATTATTTGCTTAGAAAAAGGAATTGAACTCGAAATCGAGTTACATTATTGAAAGAAATTCTGCAATAAAATTTTACATACATAAGAGGTCTAATGTCACTCTCTTCAAAATTTGAAAATGTCAAAATGTGAAATTACATTATTACTCCATACTTATTTTTGCTATCAGTTTTGATTGTTACTTTCTTTGTAAAACTTTTTTTGAATAAAATAAATTTCAAATTTCAACATTGAGTAAATGCTGAAAAT
Organism: Artemia franciscana; assembly: GCF_032884065.1. Taxonomy (NCBI): domain Eukaryota; kingdom Metazoa; phylum Arthropoda; class Branchiopoda; order Anostraca; family Artemiidae; genus Artemia; species Artemia franciscana. The sequence continues at coordinate 18,432,622 of NC_088863.1, forward strand.
AAATTCCAACATGTTTTATAAAGGAAAAACATTAATGAAGCGGAAAAATCTGAACAGCAAATTGGAATTTTCCCACCACTTCAATAATAAATGTTTCTCTCTTGCTAAAGAATAGTTAGTGACCTTAAGACTCCTGGTTACATCTTCACTTTCAATTATTTTATGAAATCTCAAAATCAATAGCCATATCGAGAAGAAAAAAATATACAATGAATATAAACCGAATTTAATTACAGGATCAACCCAATAAATACAAAATAAGAAAACTGAAAAAAAATTACATATAACGAGGGAAAAGATACTTTTTAGACTTCATGGCATTTAATGTTTTTTTTTTCACGCACTAGAAAAAAGAAGAAATTATTACGTCAAAACTTACAGGAAAGAACTCAAAGAACATGAAACAAATAAACTTAAACATAAAAGCCCCCTCAGACAATTTTTAAGGGGGTAAAGGCCCTTGCTCCCAGCGCAGAAGTTTCAGGGGCGCAAAACTTCAAATAATTAATCTAAGGTTTTCCTTAGAATTTTCATATTTCCCATTTGTTCATTCTTAGACAATAAAAGGAAACAGACCGAATTGAATTAATTTTCATATATTTCGGAATATTATGTATTCGAATTTTGTTAACAATTGATATATTTGGCAATAAATAAACTTTTTTGGAAGACACGGAGCGGGGGGGATGCTAATCAAGATTTTGCCCTGAGCGCAAGAGAGGCCATTGCAGTCTTCTATGTAACTTGTGCATCCGACTCGAACGATATTGTGATACTTGGTAGCTTCACGCCATCGAAATCCTATGAATGTATACTGTTTTAAAGTAGAATTATCGGCTCTATTTTTTTTTCTTTTTTTAAGGTTACGTGTTAGCGTGTGGCGTGGTGAGATCGCATATACCGAGGGACAGTGGTTTGGTGAGATTTTAGAAAACCGTATATTTGTTGTTCACTTTTATGTTTTTCTAAGACTCCTTGGATACTAATGCATAAAACACACTGTACAAAGTATTTTATATTGTTGCTATAGAACATAAGAGAATTAAGTTACTTGTTTATAATTTAGAGAATTCCTCTATTTTTAGTATCATAATTAATTATATAGAACCAAATCATCATCATATAGGTACTCATAACCATCAGAGCTATGTATTGGTCCTCTCCGACTTTCTATATAGTCATTTAAGTTCGTCCAGTTTCCAGAATAGTCCAGATTCAGTAGCCCAGAAGCTCCAATACGAAAATTAGGGCGAGGTACAAGTTCAATCCAGGCAACTGTATCTTCATATACACTGTCATTGTCGTCACTAGATATATCACCAATGGTTCTGTTTTGTCGACTTGGTTTGAAAGAAAGCCTCCGCTGTATTCTGCTTGAACTAAATAAAATAAATGAACCAAATAACACAAATAAATAAAATATATATATATATATATATATATATATATATATATATATATATATATATATATATATATATATATATATATATATATATATATATATATACATATATATATATATATATATATATATATATATACATATATATATATATATATATATATATATATATATATATATATATATATATATATATATATATGTATATTTATATATATATATATATATATATATATATATATATATATATATATATATATATATATATATATATATATATATATATATACATATATATATATATTTCTATATATATATACATATATATATATGTATATATATATATAATTATAATTATAATATAAGTAATATAATATATAATTATATAAATATATATATATATATATATATATATATATATATATATATATATATATATATATATATTTATATATATATATATATATATATATATATATATATATATATATATATATATATATATATATATATATATATATATATATATATATATATACATAATATAAATATAAAAAATAAATAAAAAATAACGCTGTATGCATCATAAAGCTCTGTTATAGAGTAACAATAACATCAGAAATATTTTTATATCTAGCTTTTTTATGTCAAAAATATTTCTTATGTCTAACCATAGGTCTATTTATACCTGGACACCAATGTTTTCCAAGGTTGTTTTTCGGTTGTTACAAAACTATGATATTTTTAAAAAACTGAGCATAATATGTCCCTAGAAACCTTCCAATTCCTACCATGACGCATGCTCAAGGATCTTGAGATTTTTAAATACATATATGAGTCTAAAATTGCAATGCAGACATAATGATATACAGTAGGAACAAATGGAAGACAAATTGAAAATGCAGTCATTCGTAGAAAAATAAAGAGCTATGTTAAAATTTAATGCAAACGAAAATTACTACACATGAAGAAATGAAAACCAAAACGAACACAAAGCATACTCACAGAAATTACCGAAATTTATCGAAAAATACCGAAACAAACTGAAATTACCACAAAAAATGAGATGTAACCACCCTTTCAAAGGCCCCAGAAGAATAAAGTTCTATTTGTACCACACTGAAAAAAAAATGTATAGTTTGTCTTTATTTCTCCTCTCATAAAGAAAATTAAAACAAATAAAGCTACTGCACAAGCTAGTCAACATTCACTGGAAAAAATTTCAATTAATTTAATTCTACTATTTCAAGATCGACCTCATTTCTTATCAATGTGCTTTCCTTTTACATCATTTTTTTTTTAGAAGTATAATATTCTTGAAAGATAAGTAAAACTTTCACAAAAAAATGATTGGTAAGAAACATTAGAAAAAATTATTAGTAAGTAGAAATATTAGAAAAGAAAATCAAAACTACTCATGTTTCCAGGAAAAAAGGTTATTATAAAATTGTTGTTGTTACTATTTTCTTCTTTTTAAATCTAATTCTTTCGAGTGGGTAAAAAAATGAAATTTCTATAGGAAACTATTTGTTTTTCTATAAATATTGCAACATACAACCAAGTGCCTTTAAACCCATACCCTCTTTCAAGTGATCAAGATCTTTACTATTTACTTTGTAATAACTAATAACACAGCCTTTTAAAACTTGTAAGCCACCTACCCAGAAATATCTAGCACGCTTAATAAAAATCGTATGTTCTTAATTGTAATTCAATAAAAAAAATTCAACTGAAAGTAAGGAGCAACATTAAAACTTACAACAAACAGACATTATTATGTACATGAAGAGGGTTGCCCCCTCCTCAACACCTCGCTCTTTACACTAAATATATTGTACTTTTATAAAAGCATATTATTCTAATTAAACGATCTTTATGTTTCATGAGTCATTCTTGAAGAATTGCGACAAAATGCAAGCTTTAGCATAAAGAGCGAGGTGGGCAACTCTCTTCGTATACGTAATAATTTATCTTCGTTTTAAGTTTTATTGTAGTTCCTTTCTTTCAGTCGATGAAACATGTTTTCTTATTTAATTTCTGATCTTTTTTTTAATAACACCAGGAAATCTGGTCCCACGTCCACAGAAAGATTCCCCTCCCCACAGAAATATCCTATAGACAATTCAATATCTGTAAAAATTTAAACTGGACAATTACCCTTAACAACTCCAGGCGTAAAATTGAGACGGAAAAGAGAAAGCAAGACATAAAAAAAAGAATTTTGGATAGGAATTCTGGCATATTCCCCAAGCGTATAATTTTCCCTTACAAGTTCACCCTCCGGAAACTTTCCTCCCCATGGAAAATTCCGCCGTAGAAAAAAAACGGCAGAAAATTTGTCCCCACCTCCCACCCAAAAATGTATGCATACTCCCCAATAATGAACACTATGTGTAAACAATGGGCAAATTTTATAACTTAAAGACCTTTCCTCTGGGGCTGTAGGGGGGGGGGGGTCATCCAAAGCCATACTCATTGGGCTTCTCAACAATGATGAACAAAATGGATATCTCAAAATTTTTATTTTACGATTTTGGGAAAAAAGGTTTGGGGAGGAGGCCTAGATGCCCTCCATTCCTTTTGTTCACTTAAAAAGGGCAGTAGAACTTTTAGTTTCCGTTAGAATACCCTCCCCCCTCACAATGTCTTAGGACCAATGGGTAGATATGATCACCCCTGGAAAAAAAACCTAAAAACATATTAACACGCATCCGTGATCTTTCTTCTGGCAAAAAAAATTCCATATTTTTGCAGATAAGAGCTTAAAACCTCTAGAGTAGGGTTCTCTAATACGCTAAGTCTGATGGTGTGATTTTTATATAGATTCTATGACTTTTAGGGTGTTTTTACCTTTTTTTCGAAAATCAGATAAATTTTCTCAGGCTTGTAGCCTTTAATGGGTAAAACTAAACTTAATGAAATTTATATGTTAGAAATCAGCATCATAATTGAATTTCTTGATATATCTGTGATTATCAAAATACTGCTTTTTAGATTTTCGGTTACTATTGATCCGGGTCGCTCGTTACTTACCGTTTGTTACAACGAACTGTTTGACAATAGCTGACAAGCCAAACACTGATTTCATTCTCCCAGTAGCTTTGTTAATAGTCAGTTCCAGGAATTTTCTTAATTGTATAAATCAATTCATGGATTGTATTTCCTACTGTTTTAAAGTTCACCGCAGGATAAATAAACTATACAGCCCCTGAAAACGGCCAAATTGGCATAACGACAAGTTGGAAAACAGCTCTGTTGTGAAAAGGGAGGATTTCAAAAGATTGGAATAGAGATGGAATATGCGTAGCTGTGTTGGCCTCAGGTGGTTTGGTGGTGTGGTGAGTTGTTAGTAGTAGTAGTAGTAGTATTTCGTGTATTTCCAGTTCAACTAGACGTTTATCCAAGTATAAAACATTAAAGAATACATATGTACACAAGGTAAGATACATTTTGAAAGATAAATTTAAAAGAGGCGGAAAAAATAATTTTAAAAATGTTTGACATTAGCTGACAAGCCAAACACTGATTTCACTTTCCCAGTAGCTTTGTTAATAGTCGGTTCCCGGGATTTTCTTAATTGTATAAATCAAATCATGGATTGTATTTCCTACTGTTTTAAAGTTCACCACAGGATAAATAAACTATATATCTATATAAACTATGTAACTATATAAACTATGTAAATTAATATAGAAATATAAAACTATATAAAAATAAATAAACTATATATAATAAACTTTAAGAACTCTGCCAAACTGGCATAAAGACAAGTTGGAAAACAGGTCATACATTTTAGGCTGGTTGTCCATCCCACATTTTCATTCAAATAAATACCAAAACAAACATAAGGTGTTATGTTTTATAGATTAAAAACTATAGTAAATTTTATGGTGTCACGACTAGAAAACTCAGCTACCATTATGGAATATAGCTAAACAATGTCCTTTTAAACTCAAGAAGTAGAAAATAAGACTACTAAAAAGAAGAAAGTGTAAAATGAAAAAAAATACCAGTGAATATATGAGACTTAGGTCTGAAAGTTAATGTTAAGAAGACTAAAATGCTAAGGCTAGGAATAAGTGGAGATGAAAAGGTGATTTTGCGTAACTAAAATATTGATCAAGTGGGCAGCTTCACTTACCTTGGTAGTATTATTAGTAAAGACTGTGGATACAGTGAAGGTGTTAAAAGTAGAATAGCCAAGGCCCAGGATTTTTTTTCACAGTTGAAGAAAGTTTAGAAGAATAGGAAGATAAGTCTGTGAACCAGGATTAGAATATTGGAAGCTACTAGATGTCATTAAGGGATGTTTTGGCTACCCGACTGACTGACCGAATTTCAAAGAGTAGGCTGAACGAAAACTGAGGTTCGATCCCGCTTTCTACGGCTAAAATAAGAGCAAGATTGAGATGGCTATGGCACGTACTGCGAATGAAGGGGGACAGATTGCCAAAGATTGTCCTTTTCGGCCAACCGTCTAGGGCTGAACGGAAAGAAGGTCGTCCTTGGATGGGCTGGGAAGAAGTCGTAAGGACAGATTCAAGGGAAATGGACACCTCCTGGGAGGTTGTGAAGAGGGAGGATTTAAGTCGACTGGGTTGGAGGCGGAACGTGTGGAGGTTTTGAAGAGGGAGGATTTAAATCGACTGGGTTGGAGGCGGAACATGTGTAGCTGTGTTGGCCTCAGGTGGCTTGGGGCTGCGTTGAGTTGTTAGTAGAAGTATTAGTAGTATTTTGTATATTTCCAGTTCACCAAGACGTTTATCCTAGTAGCAAACATTAAAAAAATACATATATACACAAGGTAGATACATCTTGAGAGATAAATTTATATGATAAGATAAATATATTTTAAAAGATAAATTTTAAAGAGGGGGAAAATAATTTTAAAAATTGCAAATTAATATATTTGGCGTAACCTAAATAAACACTTACTGACAATCAATTGTTCTCTTACAGTATACTTTTGATTATGTCCATCGATTTATTCTGTATAATCTAATTTTTATTAAAGAAGTCTAAATGTAGTATGTTAGTAACCCTTCTTCTACCAAACATGTAGTAAATTCTAGGAGGGGGGAATATCAAACTAATTTGTTTGAGGCATAAGAACATACTTTCACCGAAATTCAACAGGTCCCTTGCAGAAGACTCTTTATTATGACCAGGGGTTTATGTTATGTCAACTAATGTTTATTACCGAAGACTAATTGCAGAATATCGGTAGCCTTGCTTCTCCTACAAGAGCAAAATATTCGAGGAGGAAAAAATATCAAACTAATTTTTCAAGGCATAAGGACATACTTTCACTGAAAATTCAATTCTTTTGTAGAAGAATCCTGACTATGACGAATAATCCATGATGTTTAAGCTAATGTTTTTTCTACTGAAGTCCAAGTGCAGAATATTAGTAGTACTATTCCTCACAAGAAACTCTTTCCTCCCAAGAAACTCAAAGTGGATTCTAAGGAAACAAAAAAAAACGTTAGACTAATCCGCTTAGAGAACTTTATCTTATTAAGTGAGAAAATTGGAAAGCTTCGTAGGAAAAAGAATAAAATATGGAAGCATCGCAAAGCAAACTTACAGTCACAATTAACTGATAATTGGAAAATCCATTATTTATCAAAATAAATAATGGATTTCATTTAAATGAAAGATTAGTGAACTATATATCTATATTCATTTATATATTTATGTTTTTCTGAGGACGGTCCTTGGACATAGGGCCGAAATATTGATTCAAATTAGAATTCCACTGTCTTACAAAAAGAAATCCCTATTGTTCTTCTTCTTTTTGATGTTTGTACTTCATCTTGGTTTTTGACTCGTTATGATTCTCTCTGTCACTTGCCTTCTAACCACATATTTCTTATTTTTTTTAATTTCGTTCATCTTCTGATTAGTCTTGTCAAATTTGAAAGTCCAGATTGTTACATGTCTTCTAACCGTATTTTTGTTTGCGCTTCATTATGATTCATCACTAGATCAGATATTTTCCATGTCCTTTACACTATCTTTTTGGATTAGACTTGTCACGTTTAACAGTTCAGGCTGCTTTTTTTCAGCAATTGTGATTTTGATTTTTTGGATAATCCTCTTGGTCTTGTTACATTTGGTGTTCTAGGTGGTTGGACAGAAATCCGAGGGTGCAAATTAAAAAAAAAAATGCAGCCGTTTTTGAAAAAAACATAATACATGCGCAAATGCACGTTTAATGAGAGTCTAATCTAATCTCTTTCCATGGGGTTAGTTGTCTCCCTAAATTTTTTCTCCTCTCTTGATTTCGAAGAAACATATCTCAAACATAGCAATGTATTTACGAAACCTCGTCGATTTTGGTGATTTTTTTATAGCTTTTCCTGTTTCTTTTTCATCAACAATTAATTATTAACGAAATTTAATTGATTTAGGTTGTTTCTTTTAATTTTTGAAACAGTTTATAATCGACAATTCTTTCGTCAAAAATCAGTAAACTTTGTAAGGTGTTGGGATTTGGCCCAATTTTGTTGTTATCTATTTACTTATTACCATTAATGACCATTGTCTAAGAAGATTTCAATGTTTTGGTGCTTTTGTAGCTTTTCCAACTTTTTTCATCAGCAATCGATACATAATACCAAATTTTTATTAACAAATTCATAGAAAAATTTTCTATGAGCTTCTTATTATTTCGCTAACACCAGAAGGAATGTTCAAGCTGACAAAGCCTGATGATGATTTTTGGATCATAAATTTTTCGATAATCTTGGAAGGGTCTGTGAAAAGATAATTACAAAAATGAATCGCAATAAGCTCATTGAATGTAGAATACAATTTAGCAAATTTACCGTAAAATCGTGCAAAATCCTAACAAAGGCAATATTTTCCCTAATATTCAAATCCTCTAATTACTTAATTTTAATCAGAGCTGTTCTTGGGAGGTATTTACCGCCATCTATATAACGTGTAAACACTGTTATAAACACTCCTTATCCCAAATCACATTGATACCAGAGCTTTTTACGTTCCTAAGAATTTTACTTTATTTTTCTTTTTCATAAATTCAATTCATGTAAATCTTCCAATTTTGGGTTTACAGGTCGTTAATTTAACCCAAGACTATGATCTGGAAAAATTGGAAGCAAAAGAGATGAAAAGTAAACATTCTCCTTGATTAATAAGTAGAAGTGGAAACACTGAGAGAAAGATAGAGTAGGGAAGATAGATTGTTTTACGAAGGCTATAAGAGAGAGAAAGAGAGGGAGAAATAAAGAGAGAATGACGGAGATATAAAATCATTTTCTACACTTTAAACTCAACAAAACTCAATCCTCACACAATTTAAAACCCAAGAGTCTCAACTCATTGCAGTTTGATCCTGCACAACCCAGCCTCAAACTCCAAACTCAACCCAACTTTAGTCATCATCAGCAAAGCTCAATCGCTGACATAACTCAGCCCCATGTAACTCCGCTCCATATTTTTACCAACCGTACGACTCAACCTACACAACTTAATCTACTCTAACAACGCAATTTTACCACCCTAAAACAAAATTCAGTACTGATCAACCCCACGAAACTTAACTATTTAATTTTTTCTTTTATGTAGAGTAGGATGTTTAGTATCCTTCTATCCTTTCACATAAACTTCCAAGAAGAAATAAACTGCCTCATCTTCTTAGATTTAATTTTTACGATCGATACAAATTTGTTGATCCAGAACAACATAAAAGAGAAGATTCTCTTTTGTTATAAGGAGGTGTCTTTAGTATCTTATGGGCATGATTTATGCATAGATTATTTTTAACATTTTATCTTGGATACGTCAAGTATATCTTACTCTTCTTTTTTGAGGTCCTATGTTTGGCAGTACACTTTACTTCTCATTGTCTTCTCAATTTGACCTATTCAATGATTCGGGCCTTCTACTCTCCCACCTCGTCCTAAGTTGAGCTAAATTACCTTGTACTTCCCCTTTCATTCTGGTTATATTTTCTCTATAAGAAGTGACTAATAACATTTAACTATTCTTTATTTCACAGAACGTATAGAATCCAACTTAAAAAGAAAGAAAAAGGAAGAAAGGTCCAGCTTTAAAGGATTAAATGTTTTGATATGTTGAATTGTGTGTAGTTTAAGTAAATTGCAGTTGAATTGCTTCGAGTAATTTTTTGTTAAGGTTCATTTGGGTATAAGATAAACTCTTTTGGACTGAGTACAGGGGTAGATTTGTAGATGTGTTGCGTGTGGCCGATTTCCTTGTTTATCAGAAAATGTTTACTGTTCTTCTTACTACTGCATCAGGAAAGTACCGAAACGTAGTCAAATCCCCACCATTACAAAGATAAAAATTCAGAACCTTTAAACGACCTTGTCAAGCTAAATGCTTGTTACGGTATTACGGAGGTTTGAAGTATCAGTTCGGCCACTGAAATCTAAATTTTTCACGGTTTTCTAATAATTTCCAGTTTTTTATATATATTTTGCCCATTTTTTTCTTAATTGGCTCCTCCAAAATAGTCACCCCTTCCAAATAAGATCCAATTTGCATGCATGATATGAAGTTTAGCATCAAAGATAAAATTCAAACTTATAAAATACGTGACAAATAGCATAGTTTTTGCTGACTTTTAGTCACCCAATGTAAACATTTTCCTCGATAAACGTCGTTTGCAATCACTAGATTCTATTTCGTTTATTGATACACTGTGTGCACTATCTATCTTTATCAGAAAGTCGTTATACAAGTCTTTCAGAAAGCAACTTCCTTTATTACAAAGTCGCTTGACTTTTTCCTACTTGAATTTAGCAAGTATTACGATTTTTCCGCCAAGAAAATAATCGATACGAACAAAATACAGTATTGTATCGAATGTCGAAACAGTCGAAATCATCTGCCTTTCTAAAGTAAGAAAGAATAATCTTTACTTACTTGACTTTGCCAAGTGCTGGCATTTTCCCCGTGAACAAGAAAGGAGAAGGCAATGATATCTTTGTTACCCTTGTCTCTGTTTCAAATGCCATCGAACCGTCATATACAAGATTTGTTGGCATTTTCCCAGGGGGATAGATGCTTACGTCTCCAGTAATAAAAGATGGTGCGCTATCTGAACGAGAGTAAGTACTTAAGGTACCAGGCTTCCTATAACGTTGACGTGACACTTCCTACAAAAAAATCCGTTCTTTTAAGGGAATCTATTGTAAAAGTTTAAGGAATAATATTAGGATGCTTTAATATTTTGACGAAAATAATATAATTAGAATTCACAGAAAGAATGATAGAATAAGAATAGAATGAATTGCCACAAAGTGTGTACCAATTCCCTCTATAATTAAGTCAAACAGTTCGTGGTAACGAACTGTAGCAAGGAGCAACCCGGCTCAATAGTAACCGAAACTCTAGAAAACGGTTACATCAAATAATCGCATTTTAATTCTGATTTTAAATATATAAGTTTCATCAAGTTTAGTCTTACCCATCAAAAGTTATGAGCCTGATAAAATTTGTCTTATTTTAGAAAACAGGGAGAAACATCCCCTAAAGTCATAGAATATTAACGAAAATCACACCATCGGGCTTAGCGTATCAGAGAAACCTACTTTAGTTTCAACCTTCTATCAATAAAAATATGAAATTTTGTATTTTTGGTCAGAAGACAAATCACGGATGCGTGTTTATTTATTTTTTTGTTTGTTTTTTCCCAGGGATGATCGTATCGACCCAGTTGTCCTAGAATGTCGCAAGAGGGCTCATTCTGATGGAGATTGAAAGTTTTAGTGCCCTTTTTAAGTGACCAAAAAAGTGGAGGGCACCTAGTCCCCCTCCCACGCACATTTTTTCCCCAAAGTCACCGGATCAAAATTTTGAGATAGCCATTCTGTTCAACTTAGTCGAAAACCTAATAAATATGTCTTTGGGGATGAATTACCCCCCCCCCCACCCCCAAGTTACAACAATTAACCAAGTTACCACTACAAGTTACAAACTTTGACCATTGTTTACATATAGCAATTGTTAATTATGACGTGTACAGACGTTTCCAGGGGGAGTTTTTCGCGTTGTGGTGGGGGTGAGTCGTGAGGAGGAGGTTACGTGGGAGTTTTTTTTCCATGGAGAAATTTTTCATGAGGGAAGAGAATTTCCATGAAGGGTGCACAGGATTTTCTAGCATTATTAAAAAAAAACAATGAGAAAATAAATAATTTTTTGCAACTGGAAGTAATGAGCAGCATTAAAACTTTAAACGAACATAAAATATTACGAATATAAGGGGGTTCGTCTCCTCCACAATACCTTGCTCTTTACCCTAAAGGATTTTTTAGTAATTTCAACTATTTATTCTAAGGCCTTTGTGATTCAGGGGTCATTCTTAAATACTTGGGACAAAATTCAATCTTTAGTATAAGGAAAGAGGAATTGACGAGGGAGCGAACCCCGTCATATTACGTAATAAAAACACACAAATATAGAAATTCGTTACGTAAGTTAATTCGTAAGGTACGTATGTTTATTATTAACAAAAACGTTCGCATAAAATAAAAAAATATAGTTGCATTTTTAAGCAAACAAAAATGGGAGGGCAACTAGGGCTCCACGCCCACCCTTTTTTTATATCAAAATTGTCCGATCAAAACTAAGCATCGGCACTGTTTCTGTTTTTGAGAAAAACAGAAACAGAAAAAAACAGTTAGAAAAAAAACAGAACAGAAACAGAAACAGGTCAAACAAAAACAGGTGACCTGTTTCTGTAATCTATTCTGTTTTTCGAAAAAACAGAAAACAGCTGTTTTAAAAAAAAAACAGCTGTTTTAACAGCTGTTTTTCCTGTTTTTTCCTTACTTCTTCTATTTCTAATAGGAAAGAAAACATCTTCTTGTTAAATCCTTGTAGTCACATACAAAAGATGAGCAACTTCGTGTAATTCAACACACTAGCGTATTTTTAGGGGGGGGCGAAATTTGTCATAAAATGTGTCCAATCGGGTGATACCAACGCTATATTCCTTTCAAGCTTAAATGTCATTTATAATTGACAATTTACCCTAGTTGCTCTTAGACCGTTGCTTTAAGGGTAAACCATTGCTCAAAGCATATACCAACACTATATTCACCGCTTAAAGCACGGATGCTTTCAAGCCGAGGCTACTTAGACCGCTGCTTGCTAATATATACCAGACAGACACAGAGTCATCCCATCTAGCTTATGTCCACCGCTTAAGTTAGAGGCTATTTAAACCGTCGCTATAGCAGTAACCCATTGCTCTAAGCAAATACCAACGCTCTATGGTTAGACCATTGCTCAAGTGGTAATAACCCTCCGCTACACACATACCAAGGTGTCTAGGTTCACCGCTTAAAGTACGGATGCCTTCAAGCCGTGGCTTGTTGGACCGCTGTTCTAGCGGTAACCCATACCAACGCTATATTCCTCTTTTATATGGGGTTTCATTGAGCCTATGTTTGCCGCTTAAAGCACGAATCCTTAAAGCCGTCAATGGTTAGACCGTTGCTCAAGCGGTAATAGCCATCCGCTACACATATACCAACAGTAGAGACATTGTCATATGGGGTTCCCATCTAGCCCATGTCCACTGTATAGCGTTCAAGCTTCTCTCTCTTTCTCTATCTCTCTCTTTCGCTCAGATTTACCCCGCCGTGAATTAGCATGAGAGGTTGACTCTAGTTGAGCATTGTGGAGTGACATGCATGAGAGGAAAATTTTCAAGTAGTCAACCCGTAGTCAACGGGTTGACTCTATTTCGGCATTGTCAAGGGACATGCATGCACGGAGAGGTGTAGCATAAATGGGAGACAGTCACAACGCCAATCAAAGGGGTAAAATTAACCTTGACTGAGTTGCCCACTTAATTGGACAATCGGTCTTAGCTTTTTTCTACAATTGGCCATGACTTTGACTTTTCCCACAACTATTCCCTTTTTGTTAAATTCAAAAATCAACGGTATCATGGTATCATGCCCGCTAGATGTGCGTTTCGGTACGGTAGGTACGGGTAGGTATCATGCGTTTCGGTATCATGCCCGCTAGATAGCGCGGCATTTGAAAAAAAAAAAAAAAACAGAAAAAAAAACAGAAAACAGATAAAAAAAAAACAGAAACGGAAAAAAACAGATGAAAGAAAAACAGAACAGAAACAGAAACAGGTAAAACAAAAACAGGTAGCCTGTTTATGTTTTCTGTTCTGTTTTTTGTAAAAACAGAAACAGAAACAGGCAGAAACAGGCAAGAAAAAACAGAAACAGAAACAGAAAACAGAAACAGTGCCGATGCATAATCAAAACTATGAGAAAGCCATTTAGCCAAAAAAAATAATATGTAAATTTCGTTTTAATTATGCGTGTGCGGTGAGCGAAAATCAAAATATGTATTAATTAAAAAACGTTCAGAAATTAAATAAAAAACAAGTTTTTTTACAACTGCAAGTAAGGAGCGACATTCAACGAGGCTCAAGCCATAAAGGCCTGAGCCTATTACTATATGTGATGGACATTTCCTTAAAAATTGTTTTCGTATTCCATATAAAAAAGACTTTTTTTGCAATATAAGTGCTAGGAAAAGGTATCTGAGAAGCAAATGAAGATACGTAAGGTATTCATAAAAGTAAAATAAAAATAAGGTATTCATGGTGACATAAATTTTAAAAGTTAAAAAAATAAGATACTAACCTTCATTTCATAAAACTTAACAGACGATCCATAGGTATTCATTTCTGAGTCTCCATCTGTAAAAACAATTTTCAGGTTCAAAGTTAAATTCAGTTTAACAACAGGAGTAATCAAAACGATACTTTTAACAGTTGGCGGTGCGATATTAAATAATCTAACAAAAGCGTAGTAAAAGAGGCACAGTTGCTTTTTTTAAATTAGGTTTCCTTTCAATTATAACGAATGTGGTAAAAGTTGTCAAAAATAATGCTCATAAGTTAATAAGACATGCATAATAATCAGCTTTTTGGGTAGTATTATGTTTTGAATTTTCTCACATGAGATTGAAATTGGCATATTTTCTTTCAGTGTTTCCGCGATTGCTGAGATTTAATTTAACGGAAAGAAAGTAATTAAACTGAAGGGGAAAATTGTTTTTTAGGTTTGTTTAAGATTTATGCCATTCTATTGACATATTTTTACCACTGTATGTGTCGTTTTGAAGCCAAGGCGTATCTGTTTTTAGCCGTTAATCAACAGTTCGTGGTAACGAACTGTAGTAAGGAGCGACCCGGCTCAATAGTAACCAAAACTCTTAAAAACAGAATTTTAATACCAATAGTTACATCAAAAGAATCGCATTTTAATGATGATTTTAAATATATAAGTTTCATCAAGTTTAATTATACCCATCAAAATTATACCCCAAAAGTCATAGAATCTTAACGAAAATCACACCATCAGATTGAGCGTATCAGAGAACCCTACTCTACAAGTTCCAAGCTCCTATCTACAAAAATGTGGAATATTGTATTTTTTTTTGCCAGAAGACAAATCACAGATGCGTGTTTATTTGTTTTGTATTTTTCTTTTTCCCAGGGGTGATCGTGTCGACCCAGTGGTCCTAGAATTTTGCGGGAGGGCTCATTCGAACGGAAATAAAAAGTTCTAGGACCCTTTTAAAGTGACCAAAAAACTGGAGGGCACCTAAGCCCCCTCCTACGCTCATTTTTTCCCAAAATCGTCGGATCAAAATTTTTAGATAGCCATTTTATTCAGCATAGTTGAAAAACCTTATAACTATGTCTTTGGGGACAACTTACTCCCCCACAGTCCCCATGGGAGGGGCTGCAAGTTACAAACTTTGACCAGTGTTTGCATATAGTAATGGTTATTGGAAAGTGTAAAGACATTTTCAGGGGGATTTTTGGTTGAGAGGAGGGGTTGGGAAGAGGTGGTTATGTGGGTGAAACTTTCCATGGAGGAATTTGTGATGGGGGAATAAGATTTCCATGAGGGTTTTTTTAAAAGAATAATGAAAAAATAAATATGGAAAAGTTTTTTCAACTGAAAGTAAGGAGTAGCATTAAAACTTAAAACGAACAGAAAATATTACGCATATAAGGGGTTCACCTCCTCCTAATACCTCACTCTTTACGCTAAAGTATTTTTAATAATTTCAACTATTTATTCTACGGCCTTTGTGATTCAGGGGAAAAAATTTAAGCTTTAGTGTAAAGAGTGAGGTATTGACGAGTGGGCGAACCCTCTCATGTACGTAATAAAAACATACGAATATAGAAGTTTGTTACGTAAGCTAATTCGTAAGTTACGTATACCTTTTACTAATGAAAACGTTCGTAAAAAATTGAAAGTTCTAGTTGCCTTTTTAAGTACACAAACAATTGGAGGGAGGGCATCTGGGCCTCCTCCCCCTCCTTTTTTCTCAAAATCATTCGATCAAAACTATGGGAAAGCCATTTAGCCAAATAAATAAATATGCAAATTTGTCTTTAATTATTCATCTGCAGAGAGCCGAAATCAAAACATGTATTAACTAAAAAACGTTCAGAAATTAAATAATAAACCAATTTTTTTAACTGAAAGTAAGGAGCGACATTAAAACTTAAAACGAGCAGAAATTACCCCGTATATGAAAGGGGCTGTTCCCTCTTCAACGCCCTGCTCTTTACGCTAAAGTTTTTACTGTTTTAAAAAGTAGAGTTGAGAGAAAGAGTCAAACTTTAGCGTAAAAAGCGGGGCGTTGAGGAGGGAACAGCCCCTTTCATATATGAGGTAATTTCTGCTCGTTTTCAGTTTTAATGTCGCTCCTTATTTTCAGTTGCAAAAACTTTTTTTTTTCATTTAATCAAACAGTTCGTGGTAACGAACTGTAGTAAGGAGCGATCCGGCTCAATAGTAACCAAAACTCTAAAAAATTAAATTTTGATATCAATAGCTATATCAAAAGAATCGAATTTTAATGCTGATTTTAAATATATAAGTTTCATCAAGTTACATCAATCTTAACCATCAAAAGTTACGAGCCTGAGAAAATTTGCCTTATTTAGGAAAATAGAAGGAAACACCCCCTAAAAGTCGTAGGATCTTAACGAAAATGACACCATCAGATTCAGCGTATCAGAAAACCCTATTGTGGAACTTTCAAGCTCCTATCTACAAAAATGTGGATTTTTGTATTTTTTGTCAGAAGACAAATCACGGGTGCGTGTTTATTTGTTTGTTTTTTTTTGTTTTTTTTCTTTTCCCCAGGGGTCATCGTATCGACCAAGTAGTCCTAGAGTGTCGCAAGAGGGCTCATTCTAACGGAAATAAAAAGTTCTAGTGTCCTTTTTAAGTGACCAAAAAAATTGGAGGGCATCTAGGACCCCTCCCACGCTCATTTTTTCCCCAAATTTAACGGATCAAAATTTTGAGATAGCCATTTTGTTCAGCATAGTCGAAAACCATGATAACTATGTCTTTGGGGATGACCTAATCCCCCAAAGTCCCTGGGGGAGGGGCTGCAAGTTACAAAACTTCGACCAGTGTTTACATATAATAATGGTTATTGGGAAGTGTACAGACGTTTTCAGGGGGATGCTTTTGGTTTTGGGGGTAGGGTTGAGGGGAGGGGGCTATTAGGGAGGATCTTTCCTTGGAGAGATATGTCATGGGGGAAGAAAAATTCAATGAAAAGGGCACAGGGCGCAGGACGAATCTGGTCACGTTAGAAAAAAACGTCAAATTCAGAGCTTAATATACAATGCTGGGTGTTCGGAGCCTCTCTATTATGGAGTATAATATGAAAATAACACAACTATACGAGCGATAAAACATATATACCACGACCATAACTCAACTAACGAAAGAACTGCTAAGAATAACACAACTATAAAGCGAAAACTAACGGGAAAATAAACGAACTAAGAGGTGGAAGGGGCCTGGAGAAAAAATATAATCCTTTCCCAATTTTGAGCCTAACTTCCACAAAGGAGTAATAATGTCAGAAGCCCCGAAATACCGAATTATTTTCTTTCAAACAGTTCGTGGTAACGAACTGTAGTAAGGAGCGACCCGGCTCAATAGTAAACGAAACTCTAAATAATAGAATTTTGATGCTAAAATATACATCAAAAGAATCGGATTTTCATGCTGATTTTAAATATATAAGTTTATATTATAAATATAAATGTTACGAGCCTGAGAAAATTTGTCTTCTTTTAGAAAATAGGGGAAAACACCCCTTAAAAGTCACACAATCCTAACGAAAATCACACCATCACATTCAGCGTATCAGAGAACCCTATAGCAAAATTTTCAAGCTCCTTTCTACAAAAATGTGGAATTTCGTATTTTTTGCCAGAAGACAAATCACGGGTGCGTGTTTATTTGTTTGTTTTTTTTGTTTTTTTCCCCCCAGGGGTCATCGTATCGACCAAGTGGTCCTAGAATGTTGCAAGAGGGCTCATTATAACGGAAATGAAAAGTTCTAGTTCCCTTTTTAAGTGACCCAAAAAATTGGAGGACACCTAGGCCCCCTCCCACGCTCACTTTTCTCCAAAGTCAACAGATCAAAATTTTGAGATAGCCATTTTGTTCCGCATAGTCAAAAACCATAATAACTAAGTCTTTGGGAATGACTTACACCCCCAGAGTCCCTGGGGGAGGGGCTGCAAGTTACAAACTTCGACCAGTGTTCACATATAATAATGGTTATTGGGAAGTGTACAGTCGTTTTCAGGGGATTTTTTTTTGGTTTTGGGGGGTGGGGTTGAGGAGAGGGGGCTATTTGGGAGGATCTTTCCCTGGAGAAACATGTCATGGGGGAACAAAAATTCAATGAAAAGGGCGCAGGATTTTCTAAAATTACTATAAAAAAAAACAATAAAAAAATAAACATGGAAAAGCTTTTTCAATTGAAAGGAAGGAGTAGCATTGAAACTTAAAACGAACAGAGATTATTAAGCATATGAGGGGTTCTAAAAATACTTTAGCATAAAGAGCGAGGTATTTAGGAGGAGATAAATACCTCGCTCTTTATGCTATAGTATTTTTAGTAATTTCAACTATTTATTCTACGGCCTTTCTGATTCAGGGGTCATTCTTAAAGAATCGGCACAAAACTTACGATTTAGTGTAAAGAGCGAGGTATTAACTAGGGTACAAACCCACTCATATACAGAATAAAAATTTAAGAATATAAAAGTTTGTTACGTAAATTAATTCTTAAGTTACGTATATTTTTTACTAATAAAAAAATTCGTTAAAAATTAAAATTTATAGTTGCCTTTTTGTGTAACCGAAAAATTGCATGGCAACTAGGCCTCCTTCTCCATTCCTTATTTCTCAAAATCGTCTGATCAGAACTAAGAGAAAGCCATTTACCCAAAAAAGGAATTAAAATGTAAATTTCGTTTTAATAATTTATGCGTGGAGAGCCAAAATCAAACATGCATTAATTCAAAAACGTTCAGAAATTACATAAAAAAAACAAGTTTTTCTAACTGAAAGTAAGGAGTGACTTTAAAACTTAAAACGAACAGAAATTACTCCGTATATGAAATGGGTTGTCCCCTCCGCAATCCCTCGCTCTTTACGCTAAAGCTTTTAATTGTTTTAAAAAGTAGAATTGTGGCAAAGAGTCAAACTTTAGCGTAAAGAGCGAGGGATTGCAGAGGGGACAACCCATTTCATATACGGAGTAATTTCTGTTCGTTTTAAGTTTTAATGTCGCTCCTTACTTTCAGTTAGAAAAACTAGTTTTTTTTTTATGGAATAACAAAGGGAAGAGCCAGTCAAAAGCTTCGATGCTAAAATCTAATAAAAGAAGAATACTTCATTGATTTGGCTAATTAATATGGCATTAAAAATTTATATTCATTAATTATTAATTAATCATTAATAGTAAGAATTAATTAATATAGCATTAAAAATTTATATAACATTTAAAACTTTTTATTAATAATAGGAATTAATTATTCATGAGAATATTTATTTGATATTCAAACGACCTTAAATTTTCCATAAAATAAGAATGTAGCAGAGAAAGCCAAGTTCCTTGCAAAAAGATGGAAAGATTTTTCCCTTGCTGGGCTGTTAGTTAAGCTAAGAGAGAGACTTTATTCTAACTTCTAGGCTTTAAGAGGATAAACATCATCAAAACTTTTTTCCACTACAATTAGAGGAAACTTAAATTTTGGATTCCCCCTTATCAAGCATAGTTGGGGATAAAACGAGGTGAATTTTTAATTCCCCAGATGAAAGTGAAAAAGTTAGTTTCAAGAGGATTTTAAAAAATAGTAACCAAAACTCTAAAAAACGGAAGCCTGAGAAATTTTGCGTTATTTTAGAAAACAGGGGGAAACACCCCCTAAGAGTCATATAATCTTAACGAAAATCACACCATCAGATTCACCGTATAAGAGAACTCTATTGTACATGCTTCAAGCTCCTATCTATATGAATGTGGAATTTTGTATTTTTTGCCAGAAGACAGATCACAGATGCGTTATATTTACTTATTTTTATTTTTTTTTACGGGGGTGATCGTATCGACCCAGTGGTCCTAGAATTTTGCAAGAGGGCACATTCAAACGGAAATTGAAAGTTATAGTGCCCTTTTTAAGTGACCAAAAACATTGGAGGACACCTAAGCCCCCTCCCACGCTAATTTTTTCCCAAAGTCGTCGGACCAAAATTATAAGATAGCCATTTTATTCAGCATAGTCGAAAAATCTTATAACTATGTCTTTTGGGATGACTTACTCCCCCAGAGTCCTCGTGGGAGGGGCTGCAAGTTACAAACTTTGACCATTGTTTGCATATAGTAATGGTTATTGGGAAGTGTACTGACGTTTTCAGGGGGATTTTTTGGTTTGGAGGAGTGGTTGAGAAGATGCGGTTATCTGGAGGAAACTTTCCATGGAGGATTTTGTCATGGTGAAGGAAATTTCCATGAAGGGGGCACAGGATCTTCTAGCATTATTTAAAAAAACAATGAAAAAATAAATATGAAAACTTTTTTCAACTGAAAGTAAGGAGAATCATTAAAACTAAAACGAACAGAAAATATTACGCCTATAAGGGGTTCACCTCCTCCTAATACCTCACCCTTTACGCTAAAGTATTTTTAATAATTTCAACTATTTATTCTACGGCCTTTGTGATTCAGGGGTCATTCTTAAAGAATTTGGAAAAAATTTAAGCTTTAGTGTAAAGAGCGATGTATTGACGAGTGGGCGAACCCCCTCATATATGTAACAAAAACATACAAATACAGAAGTTCTTTACGTAAGATAATTCGTAAGTTACGTACATCTTTTACTAATGAAAATGTTCGTAAAAAATTTAAATTTCTAGTTACCTTTTTAAACCAAAAAATTGGAGGGCAGCTGGGCCTCCTACCCCGCTCTAGTTTGATCGTTCGATCAAAACTATGATAAGGCCATTTAGCAAAAAAAAAAAAATAAACATGCAAATTTCATTTGATTATTCATCTGCGGAGAGCCAAAATCAAAACATGGATTAACTCAAAAACGTTCAGAAATTGAATAAAAAAAACAACTTTTTTTTTAACTGAAAGTAAGGAGCGAGATTAAAACTTAAAACGGACAGAAATTACCCCCGTATATGAGAGGGGATGTTCCCTCCTCAACGCCCCGCTCTTTACGCTAAGGTTTTTACTGTTATAAAAAGTAGAGTTGAGAGAAACAGCCCCTTTCATATAAGGGGTAAATTCTGTTCGTTTTAAGTTTTGATGTCGCTCCTTACTTTCAGTTACAAATACTTGTTTGTTTTTTTTTTATTCAATTAAGCTCAGAATCTATTTGTAGCCTTTGATTAGTAGTCGTAGGCCTTTGTCCTAGTATAGACGAAAATATCAAACAGTTCGTGGTAACGAACTGTAGTAAGGAGCGACCCGTTTCAATAGCAACCAACACTCTAAAAATGGAGTTTTGATATCAATAGCTACATCAAAAGAATTGCTTTTTAATGCTGATTTTAAATATATAAGTTTAATAAAGTTTAGTCTTACCCATCAAAGTTACGAGCCTGAGAAAATTTGCCTTATTTTAACAAATAGGGGAAAACAGCCCCTAAAAGTCATAGAATCTTAGCGAAAATCACACCATCAGATTGAGCGTATCAGAGAACCCTATTGTAGAAGTTTCAAGCTCCTATCTACAAAAATGTGGAATTTCGTATTTTTTGCCAGAAGACAAATCACGGGTGCGTGTTTATTTGTTTGTTTTTTTTTGTTTTTTTTCCCAGGGGTCATCGTATCGACCAAGTGGTCCTAGAATGCCGCAAGAGGGCTCATTCTAACGGAAATGAAAAGTTCTAGTGCCCTTTTTAAGTGACCAAAAAATTGGAGGGCACCTAGGCCCCCTCCCACGCTCATTTTTTCTCCAAAGTCAACGGATCAAAATTTTGAGATGGCCATTTTATTGCGCATAGTCAAAAACCATAATAACTGTGTCTTTGGGAATGACTTACTCCCCCACAGTCCCTAGGGGAGGGGCTGCAAGTTACAAACTTCGGCCAGTGTTTACAAATAATAATGGTTATTGGGAAGTGTACAGCGTTTTCAGGGGATTTTTTTTTTTGGTTTTGGGGGTGGGGTTGAGGGTAGGGAGCTATGTGGGAGGATCTTTCCTTGGAAAAATATGTCATGCGGGAACAGAAATTCAATGAAAAGGGCGCAGGATTTTCTAAAATTACTATATAAAAAAACAATAAAAAAATAAACATGGAAAAGTTTTTTCAATTGAAAGTAAGGAGTAGCATTGAAACTTAAAATGAACAGAGATTATTACGCATATGAGGGTACTAAAAATACTTTAGCATAAAGAGCGAGGTGTTTAGGAGGAGATAAATACCTTGCTCTTTATGCTATAGTATTTTTAGTAATTTCAACTATTTATTCTATGGCCTTTCGGATTAAGGGGTCATTCTTAAAGAATTGGGACAAAACTTACGATTTAGTGTAAAGAGCGAGGTCTTAACGAGGTACAAACTCCCTCATATACATAATAGAAATTTAAGACTATAAAAATTTGTTAAGTAAGCTAATTCTTAAGTTACGTATATTTTTTACTAATAAAAACATTCGTTAAAAATTAAAATTTATAGTTGCCTTTTTATGTAACCAAAAAATGCAGGGCAACTAGGCTTTCCCCACCCCATATTTCTCAAAATCGTCTTATCAAAACTAAGAAAAAGCCATTTAGCCAAAAAAGGAATTAATATGCAAATTTCATTTTAATAATTTATGTGTGGAGAGCTAAAATCAAACACGCATTAATTCAAAAACGTTCAGTAATTACATAAAAAAACTAGTTTTTTTAACTGAAAGTAAGGAGCGACATTACAACTTAAAACGAACAGAAATTACTCCGTATATGAAATGGGTTGTCCCCTCCGCAATCCCTCGCTCTTTACGCTAAAGTTTGACTCTTTGCCACAATTCTGCTTTTTAAAACAATTAAAAACTTTAGCGTAAAGAGCAAGGGATTGCGGAGGGGACAACCCATTTCATATACGGAGTAATTTCTGTTCGTTTTAAGTTTTAATGTCGCTCCTTACTTTCAGTTAAAAAAACTAGTTTTTTTATGTAATCATTTCAAATCCTGAGTGCTGGCGATTGAAGTCCATTAGAGAGTGTGTAATTTGAGCTATAGTAGAAGCCTGGTGATACAGGATGGACGAAGTCCGTCAATTTTGGTGTTAATTAAAACAAAAAAACTTTCCCCACAAAAGAAGTTTTTCAACGGAAATCAAAGAAGTGCATTAAACTAAATGAGCTGAATCAAAATTGAGGAAATCCAGTTTCATCTGAATGAAGTTCCAATATTGAAAAAAAAATTATTTGGAATGGTTTAAAAATATGGACAACAACGCGAGGACACATGGGAATCTAATTTTCATTGTCGTGAAATACAAAAAATAAGTATATGAATATATTAAATTTTAAACTTCTTAGGAGGGTTGTATTAAATGTAATAAGGATTTTATTCATCCTGGAACACAAAATCTGTCAGAAAAAATATAAATCAATATCTCTACTTTATTATGAAACCCCCCTAAGAGGATTTAAATAGAATTTAACTTAATACAAACTATATTAATAATGTACATTCACCACTCTATATATATATATATATATATATATATATATATATATATATATATATATATATATATATATATATATATTTATATATATATATGTATATATATATATATATATATATATATATATATATATATATATATATATATATATATATATATATATATATATATATATATAAATATAAATAATTGTGCAGGCCTGCCTTCTGAAAGGCCTATCTTGGACATGTAGAAACCCACCTACATGTCCGAGATTTTACTACTGATTTCCAGCGTAATAATTTTAAGATTTAGTGTTTTCTTTTAGTTTTGTATATATTGTAGCGCTATATCTGCGCACCATACATGGGACAGTGTGTATTATCAGAAAAAATGACCGTAATATTTGGAAAGAGTGCTTAATAAGGAATCTATTGATACTACTCTTATTTGTTTAACAAGTTTCCTTTAGAGGTGGTCAACCGCTAAAGTGCTCCTGGAATACTCTGGCCATTACTTTATTATTTTTTACATGAATTTTTACTCGCGTTTATTACTTGTTCAACGACACCGAGTTTACAAGCAGCAGTCAAGATAAAAGGAAGTTCAAAGTTGTCAAAGTTCTTTAATCATAAATTTCTTAATCTTTAATCTTTAACAAAATACAGAGAAGGAGCAAAATATCTTATGCTGGTGAAATAAGGAGATTCCAAAAATTGATATTAGACCAAGACACTTACCCAGAAAAACAGATTTCTCTTGAGATTCGTACTCGTTTCCATCAAGATTCCGCACTTGTTGTATAGTTCTTTTCTTCGACCTCATTTTTCAAGGAAAGAAGGGGAAGAGAAAATATAGAATGGTTTTGTTGACTTTCGTTTTGAGTTATGTTGATTGTGCTTTGTCAACTTTTGCTTTTTCTCTCTTTCGTCTGATTAGTACTATAGTGAAAAAAGAAATCACCAATGCAACAACACAAATACAGAAACAAACATAAAAATATAAACTATATAAATGATATATATATATATATAAATATATATATATATATATATATATATATATATATATATATATATATATATATATATATATATATATATATATATATATATATATATATATATATAAATAATATATAAAATATAATAAATAATGAATAGTAAATAAAATATAAAATACAAAAAAATAAAACAAAAAAGAAAGACAGAAGAAGTAAGGGAGACTGTTTTCCTACTTTAGTAATTAATATAGATAAGTACTTGAACGAGGTCTTTACCTTACTCATCCATAAAAAAGAAATGAAATATTTAGAAAAAAAAAACAAATTAAAAGGGAAAAATAAACATGAACTGATTCGTTAATATACGTGTACCGGATAGGAACGATTAATGTGTTTCTGTTACTGTTTAAAAAAAAAGAAAAAAAAAGAGCGTAAATTCTAGACAAGCATATATAGGTGACTCTTGAATTCCAAAGATATTTTTTATTAGTTTTCACAAAAATGACTCTTCTTTTTAGGCAAATTTGAACCCCCTGCACCACCTCACTCCCGATGTAAATTTATGAGCAAATGTATGCCAGTGTGGATAGAGTTCCATAGATCGTGGTAGGGAAGCTGTGCCTTGAAAAGAGGATTAAACAAAAAAAAAAATAAGGAGCGACATTAAAACTTAAAACGAACAGAAATTACTACGTATATGAAAGGGGCTTTTCCTTCTCAACGCCCCACTCTTTACGCTACTAAAGTTTGATTCGTTCTCTTAACTCTACTTTTTAAAACAGTAAAAAACTTTAGCGTAAAGAGCGGGGCGTTGAGAAGAAAAAGCTCTTTTCATATAAGGAGTAATTTCTGTTCGTTTTAAGTTTTAATTTCGCTCCTTACTTTTATTTAAAAAACTTGTTTTGTTTTTTTTTTGTTTAGTTTCCGGACGTTTTTGAATTAATGCATGTTTTGATCGTGGCTCTCCGCAAATAAATAATTAAAACGGAATTTGCAGATTAATTTTTTTTGGCTAAATGGCTTTATCATAGTTTTAATCGGAAGATCTTTAGAAAAAAGGAGTGAGGGAGGAGGCCTAGTTGCCCTCCAGTTTTTTGATTACTTAAAAAGGTAACTATAACTTTTAATTTTTTACGAACTTTTCATAAGTAAAAAATATACGTAAGTTACGAATTAACTTACGTAGCAAATTTCTATATTCGTATGTTTTATTGCGTGTATGAGGGGACTCACCCCTCGTCGATACCTCGCTCTTTACACTAAAGTTTAAATTTTGTCCCAATTCCTTAAGAATGACCCCTGAATTACAAAGGCCGTATATAATAGTTGAAATTACTAAAAATAATTTAGCGTAAAGAGCGAGGTATTACGAGGAGGTAAACCCCTCATATGCGTAATAATTTCTTGTCCTCATTTTCAGTAGAAAAAACTTTTCGTATTTATTTTGTCATTGTTTCTTTAAATAATACTATAAAATCATGCGCCCCCTTCATTGAAATTCTCTTCCCCCATGGAAAGATCCTCTCACGTAACTCCCCCCCCCAAACAAAAAATCCCCCTGAAAGCGTTTGTACACTTCCCAGTAACCATTACTATATGTAAACACAGGTCCAAGTTTGTAAATCGGAGCCCCTCCCACGGGGACTGCTTAAGTCGTCCCCAATGACATAGTTATTAGGTTTTTCGACTATGGTGAATAAAATGGTTATCTCTAGAATTTTGATCCGGTGACTTTGGGGAAAAAATGAGCTTTGGAGGAAGCCTAGGTCCCTCCAATTTTTTTGGTCACTTAAAAAGGGCACTGGAACTTTTAATTTTCGTTAGAATGAGCCCTTTTGTGACATTCTAGGATCACTGAGTCAATACGATCACCCCTGGGAAAAAAGAAACAACATAAAAAACAAAAAACAAATAAACACGCATCCGTGATTTTTCTTCTGGCAAAAAATGCAAAATTCCACATTTTTGTAGATAGTAGCTTAAAACTTCTAAGATAAGGTTATCTGATACGTTGAATCTGATGGTGTGATTTTCGTTAAGATTGTATGACTTCTAGGGGGTGTTTCTCCCTATTTTCTAAAATGAGGTAAATTTTCTCAGGCTCGTAACTTTTGATGGGTGAGACTAATCTCGATGAAACTTATATATTTGAAATCAGCATTAAAATGCAATTCTTTTGATGTAACTATTGGTATCAAAATTATATTATTTAGAGTTTCGGTTACTATTGAGCCGTTCAGAGTTTTGGTTACTGTTCGTTACCACGAACTGTTTGATACAGGTATTTCACACTATTTACATTTTAGTTTTCCCATGCACAATAATTCCAAGGATTCAGTTGACCTTGTCAATGAATATGAGACGACAACTCAATTTATAATGGTTCGAATGTATTATATCTATTAAGACGCATTTAAATATTACTCATTAACGACACAAATTTGTGGTACGATGATTTTTCGGCTTTTAAGGGCATGTGATAGGTCAGTTGATCTTATGTAATATTATAAAAAGCTCATTTAATCGCCATATAATTACTAATATAACAAACATATTCAAACAGTACGTGGTAACGAACTGTAAGTAAGAAGCGACTCCGCCTAACAGTAACCAAAACTCTAAAACCAAATTATGGTAGCAATGGATACACCAAAGGAATATACGTTTTATGTTGCTTCCAAATGTGAAAAATTTATTAAGTTTAAAGATATACATCAAAAGCTAGGAGCCTCAGAAAATTTGCCTGATTTTCAAAAAAGGGGAGAAGCACTCCCAAAAAGTCAAGTGACCTTAACGAAAATCGCATCATAAGGTTCAGCATATAAGAGAACCCTATTGTAGAGGTTTCTATCTCCTTTATACAAAAAAGTAGAATTTTGAAATTTTTTGCTAAAAGGCAAATGTTTATTTTTTTCCCCAGGTGTAATCGTATTGAACCTTTGGTCCTAGAGGATCAGAGACGGCTCATTCAAACAGAAACCAAAAGTTTTACTGCCTTTTTTTTAAGCGACAAAAAAGATTGGCGGGCAACTAGCCCAAGTCCCATTCCCTTTTTCTACGAAAGATATTTGACGAGAATTTTGATATAACCGTATGGTTCATCATAGCTTAAACATCCAATAACTATTCAGCCGGGGATAACTTGAACCCAGCAGTCCTTGGGTAAAGGGCTATAAGCTACGCAATTCGCCCATTGTTTACATATAGGCCTAGTATTTACTATTGGGAAATATATGGATTGTTTTATTGGGGGGGAGGGTATCTTCTGCTTGAATAATTTTGAGCGGGAAGCGAGGTTCAAGGGTAAACTTTCTAGGGAAATAATACTCGGGGGGAGAGGAATATCATGGCTTTATTTAAAAACCGCCAGAAATTAAATAAACAAAAAACAATTTTTAAAACTTAAAGCAAGGACAACACTGAAACTAAAAAAAAACGTATATGAGGGGGGATGCCCCTTCCTCAATCTCCACTCTTTACGCTAAATTAATAAAGTAATATTTCAAGAAACTCGTCATTCAAATTCAACGGCCCTTGTGTTTTTGCAGTCTTTCTTAATGAATTTTGACAAAAAGTTGAACTTTGGCGCTAAGACTGAGAGTATATGGAATAATTTATGTTCGTTTTGAGATTTAATGTTGCTCCTTACTTCCAGTTGAAAAAACTAGTTTGTTTTTTTATTTAGTCATTTAGTTCGTGGTAACAGAAATTCTAAAAATTCGAATTCTGATAAGCATACATATATCAAAAGAATTGGCTTTTAATGCTGTTTCCAAATATATATTTGGGTCGTTAAGTTTAATGTTACCCATCAGAAGCTACCAGCCTGAGGAAATTTGTCGCCTTTTCAAAAAAGTGAGATCCAACCCCAAACAATGAGGTAACCTTAATGTAAGTCATACTATCAGATTCAGCGCATCAGAGAACTCTACTGTACGGGTTTCAAGGTCCTCTATAGAAAAATATGGGAATTTGCATTTTTTTTTTTTTTGCCAGAAGAAAGATTATGGATGCGTGCGTGTTTCTTTGCTGCTTTTCTTTGTTTGTTGTTTGCTTTCCCCAGGAGCAATTGTATCAAACCAGTGATACTATAAGGTCGGAAGGGTGCTCATGTGATTGGAAATAGAAAGTTCTGGAGCCCTTTTTAAGTAACCAAAAAATTTGGAGAGCAATTAGCCCTCTCCACACCACATTTTGCTCCAATGACCTTCGATCAAAATTCTGAGATACCCGTTTGATTCTCCATAGTTTAAAGACCCAATAACTATGCAGTTATTTCCCCAATAACTCTTGGGGAAAGGGCTGCAAGTTGTACAATTTACCCAATGTTTACATCTAGCATTTGGTATTGGGAAATATGCAGATTTTTTGGGGGGAGGGGGAGAATATTCTGCTGGATGGCAAAACCCCCCATAGTCCCTGGGAAAAGGGCTATAAAATAAAAAATATTCCCAATGCCCACGTGTAGTATATGCGCTATTTGAAAAATGTAAGAACATTTTTGGGAAGAATTTTCTGTAGGGGAATTTTCCATGGGTGGGCAAAGTTTCTGGGGGATTTTTTCCAGGGAAACCTTATCCAGTGGGGGGAGATGTTAAGGGGTTTCCTTTCCTAATTGGAAAAACGGTCAGAAATCAAATTAAAAAACACAAGTTTTTACAACTAAAAGGAAGGAGCAGCGTTGAAACTTAAAACGAACAGAAATCATTCCAAATATGAGGGTGGGTAGCTCTTCCTCAACTATCGCTTTTACGCTCAAGTTTAAAGTTTACATAATTCTTTAAGAAAGACTGTTCAAACACGAGAGCCGTTTAGTTTGAATGAGCTATACTTTTAACTTTAGCGAAAAGGGCGATGGTTGAGGAAGGGGTAGCCACCATCATGTACGTAATGATTTCTGTTCGTTCTTAACTTGTAATGTTGCTCCTTAATTTCAGTTGGAAAACTTTTCTATTTTTAAGCTGATATACAAATAGAATCGAATAGATGTCTGATTGTGTGACCTGTATGCATGCTACACTGTTCTTCCGATCGCCAAGAAACTTTAAGCTATTGAGTACACTCTTACAAAGGGCGGAAGAGTGTTTCCTCCCTCCCATGGCTCTCTTAGCCTTTAGAATACTTTCTGCACTGACTGAAATTAGAGACAACTAGGCATAAATTCTTGAAAAATTTGAGGTGGTAAAGCGAAAGTTAACAATCCTAACCTGATTTTTCAAATACTTTTAAATTCAAAAGCACTATCTTTATTAATACGTGGGGGGAGTTTTCCACGGGGGAGGGATTTTCCATGAAATAGAATTTTTTACAGGAGGAAGGGAGCTGGCGTCAGAATTGTCCACGGGGAAAATTTCTCGGGGGAAATTTTCTTGTACTTTTGAATTTAGAAATAAAATCACTTCTAATACACGGGCAAGGAGTAGAATTTTGCGGAGCCAAAATTTTGGAGGGTTTCTTCCCACAAAGGATGATTTTTCTATAGAAAGGGGGTCTGCAAGGGGTGTGGGAGAATTTCCTGAGGGAGAATCGTCAAGGTGGGGGATTTTTCTGCGGGAATTTGTCAAATACATTTAAATTCAAATTCTGAAAAACATTAATACGCGAGGGGATTTTCCGGGAGAATTTTACACAGAGGAAGAATAAACTTTTCACTAGGGAGAAATTCCCGGTGGAAATTACCCCAGTGGGACTTCATGTAAAGCAGATGTTTTCCTAAGGAGGGAATTTTCCTACGCGTGACGGGTAAACTAGCGGGCATAATTTAAAGTTTATTTTCAACGACATAGTAGGCTACTGCTTCTTTCATGTGTAACTCCAACTTCATGTACAGCAGAACAAGGTTTCCCCAATTTATTAAGATATAAATGTTAAAAATGGAAATGGTAAATTTAGGTATAAATACGATATTTAAGTGGTAGAGTACAGTTAATTATTGTTGCGTTCATATTTCACTACCATTGATTTTAGTAAAGGAAAGTGGAAACTAATGAAGAAGGGAAAAGTAGGTGGATAGGGTAAAATTTACATGAACTAATCATCCGAATGAAAAATATTGGCAGCCTAGCTGTTTCTAAAATTAAAACTTTATGGAATATTTTATTGCGGTTTTTAGGGGAAATTCTAAAATGAGTCCAGAGCAAAAAGTTAAAGATTTGTACTTTCTCAGATACATTATTTTGTATTTGATAAGTTTTTTGAAAATTTTCTTTGAGAAAACATAAGAAAATGGGTCCTATTCACTTTCTAGCTATTTTGTCTTTTAGGAATTGTCGAAAACGCAGTAGTGAACACTATTCAATGCTAACACTGCTGTACCTGAAAAGGCGAATATCGTAATTCAGATTAAAATTTAAGAATGATAATATTACCTTTAAAGGAGTCTTGACATTATTTTTATTACATTACAGTAGATACCAATTCCAAAAATAATTTCTTAGCAAATTAAAATGTAATTTTCAATTTACGGTCGTTTCCCTTTCACGAAAAAAAAACATATACGAGATTAATATAAAGAAAATTTATTTCTTACAAAAATTCACGTATATCTCTAATGCAGCGTACTCATGGCCGCAACCACGATCTTGTGTTCAGAGGGGTTTTTGGGGGAAGATTGCAACAAATTTTAAAAATGCACCAGAAATTTTTTATATATATTTTTGTTACGTTTTTACGAGCTGAAAATGAATTTAGAGAGAGGGTGGTTCAAACCCACCTCCCCCTCAATACGGCCTTGCGCACAATTGCACTCATAGCAGTCTTCACGAAAGAAATACTATTTCTCACACACCAGATGTTATATTTAATAATGCGTGTACACTGACAGTTTCATATCCCCAAAAAGCATATATTGTGGGATATTCTTGAAGCTATTTAACTTAAATTGACTTCTGCCTTGTTCAAACAGTTCGTGGTAACGAACTGTAGTAAGGAGCGATCCGGCTCAATAGTAACCAAAACTCTAAAAAATTGAATTTTCATATCAATAGCTACATCAAAAGAATCGCATTTTAATGCTGATTTTAAATATATGAGTTTCATCAAGTTTAGTCTTAGCCATCAAAAGTTACGAGCCTGGGAAAATTTGCCTTATTTAGGAAAATAGGGGGAAACACCCCCTAAAAGTCGTAGGATCTTAACGAAAATGACACCATCAGATTCAGCGTATCAGAGAACCCAACTGTAGAAGTTTCAAGCTCCTATCTACATAAATGTGGAATTTTGCATTTTTTGCCAGAAGACAAATCACGGGTGCGTGTTTATTTGTTTGTTTTTGTTTTTTTTTCCAGGGGTCATCGTATCGACCAAGTGGTCCTAGAATGTCGCAAGAGGGCTCATTCTAACGGAAATGAAAAGTTCTAGTGCCCTTTTTAAGTGACCAAAAAAATTGGAGGGCATCTAGGCCCCCTCCCACGCTCATTTTTTTCCCAAAGTCAACGGATCAAAATTTTGAGATAGCCATTTTGTTTAGCATAGTCGAAAATCATAATAACTATGTTTTTGGGGATGACTTACTCCCCCACAGTCCCTGGGGGAGGGGTTGCAAGTTACAAACTTCAACCAGTGTTTACATATAATAATGGTTATTGGGAAGTGTACAGCGTTTTCAGGGGATTTTTTTTTTGTTTTTGGGGTAGGGTTGAGGGAGGGGGCTATGTGGGAGGATCTTTCCCTGGAGAAATATGCCATGGGGAAAAAAAATTCAATGAAAAGGGCGCAGGACGAATCTGGTCACGTTAGAAAAAATGTCAAATTAAGAGCTTAATATACCATGCTGGGTGTTCGGAGCCTCTCTATTATGGAGTATAATTTGAAAATAACACAACTATACGAGCGATAAAACATATATACCACAACCATAACTCAACTAACGAAATAACTGCTAAGAGATAACACAACTATAAAGCGAAAATAAACGAACTAAGAGGTGGAAGGGGCCCAGAGAAAAAATATAATCCTTTTTCAATTTTGAGCCTAACTTCCGCAAAGGAGTAATAATGTCAGAAGCCTCGAAATACCGAATTATTTTCTTTTCAAACAGTTCGTGGTAAGGAACTGTAGTAAGGGGCGACCCGGCTCAATAGTAAACGAAACTCTAAATAATAGAATTTTGATGCTAAAATATACATCAAAAGAATCGGATTTTCATGCTGATTTTAAATATATAAGTTTATATTATAAATATAATAAATTTTAGCGTATAAATTTTTACGCTAATTCTAAATATATAAGTTTCAATTAATTTAGTCTTTGTCATCAAAAGTTACGAGACTGAAAAAATTTGCCCTATTTTGGAAAAAAGGGGGAAACATCCCCTAAAAGTCATAGAATCTTAACGAAAATCACACTATCGCATTCGGTATATTAGAGAAATCTATAGCAAAAAATTCAAGCTCCTATCTAAAAAATGTGGAATTTTGTATTTTTTGCCAGAAGACAAATCACGGGTGCGTGTTTATTTGTTTGTTTGTTTTTTTTTTGTTTTTTTTTTTCCCAGGGGTCATCTTATCGACGAAGTGGTCCTAGAATGTCGCGAGAGGGCTCATTCTAGCGGAAATAAAAAGTTCTAGTGCCCTTTTTAAGTGACAAAAAAAATTGGAGGGCAAATAGGCCCCCTCCCATGCTCATTTTTTTCCAAAAGTCAACAGATTAAAATTTTAAGATAGCCATTTTCTTCAGCATAGTCGAAAACCATAATAACAATGTCTTTGGGAATGACTTACTCCCCCACAATCCCTGAGGGAGGGGCTGCAAGTTACAAACTTTGACCAGTGTTTACATATAGTAATAGTTATTGGGAAGTGTACAGACGTTTTCATGGGGATTTTTTGGTTTGGGGGGTGGGGTTGATGGGAGAGGGCTTTGTGGGAGGATCTTTTCTTTGAGGAATATGTCATGGGGGAAGAAAAATTCAATGAAAAGGGCGCAGGATTTTCTAGCATTACTATAAAAAAAACAATGAAAAAATAAACATGAAAACGTTTTTTCAAATGAAAGTAAGGAATAGCATTGAAATTTAAAACGAACAGAGATTATTACGCATATTAGGGGTTCTAAAAATACTTTATCATAAAGAGCGAGGTATTTAGGATGAGATAAATACCTCGCTCTTTATGCTAAAATATTTTTAGTGATTTCAACTATTTATTCTACGGCCTTTTTGATTCAGGGGTCATTCTTGAAGAATTGGGACAAAACTTACGATTTAGTGTAAAGAGCGAGGTATTAACGAGGGTACAAACCCCCTCGTACACATAATAAAAATATAAGAATATAAAAGTTTGTTACGTAAGTTAATTCTTAAGTTACGTATATTTTTTACTAATAAAAACGTTCGTTGAATATTAAAAGTTCTAGTAGCCTTTTTAAGTAACCGAAAAATTGGAGGGCAACTAGGCCTCCTTCCCCACCCCTTATTTCTCAAAATCGTCTGATCAAAACTAAGAGAAAGCCATTTAGCCAAAAAAAAATTAATATACTAATTTCATTTCAATAATTTATGTGCGGAGAGCCAAAATCAAACATGCATTAATTCAAAAACGTTCAGAAATTAAATAAAAAAAAATAGTTTTTTTAAATGAAAGTAAGGAGCGACACTTCCCTCAGTTCTCATTCCACCCCTGAGTAGAGTAAGTTGTTTTCCTATGACAGAGAAGTCTTTTTTCCTTTCCCCATGTAGTACTACTGAGATTTCTATTATTATTTCTCAACTTCCAACTAGTTGTTCAGTTGATAGTTTTGGTTTGAGTAATAATGTCCTTAAAAAAATCAGTCAGTTTGTTTCTCATCCCATCTCACATATAACTAACCTCTCTCTTTCTTCTGGTATTTTTCCTCATTTATTTAAAGTTGCTACCGTTGTACCCTTGCATAAGAAAGGTGATTCTTCTCTAATTTCAAATTACAGACCTATTTCTCTTCTTCCCGTCATCTCAAAGGTTGTTGAAAAAGTAGTGTATCGTCGACTCTCTTCATTTGTATTTAGTACTAATTCGACTGCTGGAAATCCTCTCATCACTAACCATCAGTATGGTTTTCGTCCCTCATTCTCTACCTTGCACGCACTTTCTGATGCAACTGAGTTTGTGCGTGTTAATCTGGACAAGGGCTTGTGTGTTTTGGGTCTATTTCTCGACTTTTCTAAGGCCTTTGATATGGTTGACCACAATGTTCTTCTGTCTAAACTATCTTTATTTGGAGTGCATGGAGTCCCACTAGAATGGTTTAGGTCCTACCTCTCAGAGAGATCTCAGTATGTTTTGGTTAACTGTACTTCTTCCTCTACTTTGCCTGTATTGAAAGGTGTCCCACAAGGCTCTGTGCTTGGTCCACTTTTATTTCTAATTTACATCAATGATCTTGTTGATGGTCTTCATCCCCATGTTCACCCTGTTCTTTTTGCTGATGACAGTAACTTTTTCATTGCTGCGGTGGACCTGCCATCTGCCACTTCTATGGCTCAAGGTCTTCTTGATAAAATAAAGGATTGGTGCTGGTCAAATGGTATGGCTCTTAACAGCCGAAAGAGTGCCATTGTCAACTTCAGAACCCCTTACCGTATGCGAGACGTACAGGAGCCAATCACCCTGACTTTTGGGAATGATATTATACCACAAGCTACTGTGGTGAAATTTCTTGGTGTGTATCTTGACTGTTTTCTTTCTTTCAAACCGCATATAACTCACACCCGTTCCTTAATCCTCCGCCAGTCTTCAATGTTGCACCGGATTAACTCATTTCTTCCTCCTGATATTATGGTTTCTCTTTATTATGCTTTTATTTATCCTTACCTTTCTTATTGCTGCTCTGTCTGGGGTAATAATAATAAATCTCTTCTCTGCTCACTTCAAAGAGCCCAAAATAGGGCAGTGAAGGCTACTTTTCTTCTCCCTCGGCTTTACCCTTCCTCTGATCTTTATAATGATACTGGAATAGCTCCGCTGGATCATATTATAGGTAAAATTACCCTTTATTTTGCGCATTCTGCTTTTCTAGGTACTCTCCCACCGCCCCTACAGCAGTTTTTCTCACGGACAGGCTCAGGTAGGTACTTTTCTTCTTTACGTAATTCTTCTCGACGATTTATTTTACCAAAACGATCTTCTACAGCAAGCCAGAGGTCTCCAGTATATCAATCAATTCTATTATGGAACTCCATCCCTTCGGATGTCCCTCTTTTTCTTTCTGCAAAGGCATTATTTCGTCGGGTATTTCCAATTCAATAATTTTTCTCTCTTTATTAATCCTTTCCTAATTTGTATGTCTCTTCTCTTCTTTTAAAATCATTTTCAGCTATATGTTAATCTCCTTCTAAATCTTTTATCTGTTAAATATCCTATCTATTCAATGTCCTTGTCTTGTTCCAGTGTTTTTTTTTTTTTTTTTTTTTTTTTTTTTTTTTTTTTCTTGTTTTTTTTTGTATATATTTTATAGTAGTGTTTTATTCTTGTTCTCTGTGGTCCATTACAAGCAAAGCTTCTTGGGCCTAGTAACCACTTTACTTTTGTAATAGTTTTTTCTTTTAGTATCAATAAATTGATTGATTGATTGATTGAATTGATTGACATTAAAACTTAAAACGAACAGAAATTACTCCGTATATGAAATGGGTTGTCCCCTCCGCAGTCCCTCGCTCTTTACGCTAAAGTTTTCAATTGTTTTAAAAAGTAGAATTGTGGCAAAGAGTCAAACTTTAGCGTAAAGAGCGAGGGACTGCGGTGGGGACAACCCATTTCATATACGGAGTAATTTCTGTTCGTTTTAAGTTTTAATGTCGCTCCTTACTTTCATTTAAAAAACTAGTTTTTTTTATTTAATCCATTAAATAGAGACTTTCCTTTTCAAATAAAATTTCATTGGATAAGTTCTATCCTCTCATTCTATGCCAGGAATCTCCTATCAAGATAGAATCCTCAAGATAAAACGTCGTTATAGAACAATGACTTCAGGGGTGGTAATACAAAATTAAATCATTGGATTTCTGCAAGAAAGTTGTCATTGTTTTATTTTGACTTTTTAAGGTATTTTGAATTTTGTAGCAGCTATTTAACTTCCCTTGATTTTAGTCTCGTTCCTTGGAAGGGAAAGATTTCTGTTAGACTTCTTGATGTGGATTTTGCTTCTAATCTTTTCTTGACCTCTAGTCGGGATCTGCAGAATAATTTAAGGGTTTTATGATCCTGCCTCTACAAACAAACATCTTCAACAATACCACTGCCAAAAAGGGATTTGCCAGGGACCTTACAAGCAGTTTGGTATTCAATTTTCTCGAGCCTTTGTAATCATTTTGGACGTCTTATTTGTAACCAAGACCTCCATATAATGCAAATCCATTCCTTCTCATGAGTTTGTTTACGTGGGTTACACTTTTGGGGAGGGGGGGAAGTTGAAATAAAATATTCAAGTTAGATATAACAATAAAAGAAATTGCGAGCGGAATAAAAATTAATTGAAAATTAAGGGGTGAAGGTGCTCAACGACAACCTTATGGCCTTAGCAGGGCCGTTTCCAGGATTTTTTGGGGGTCTACGAAAGATTTTTCCGGGGGGGGGACAAAAAAACAACAAAAAACGTATAAAAATGTCTTTATGTTCATTTTTGCTACATTGTCATGGGTTGGACAAACATTGGGGAGATTCAAACCCCCTAGCCCCCTGGATACGGCTTCGGGCCTTAGTCCAATCCAAATAAAATCTTAACTTATAATTTGGTTTTAGAAAATCTGGCTACTCAAACGTTGACATTTGTTTACGACCTGTGCACCATCAAATGCTGTGGGGGATCTTTATCCTATCTAAAATAGCTTAAACTGTTTTTCTTATGTGTTCTCTCATGAAAAATTTTGTCATCAGCAGTCACATGAAAATTGAGAGGAGTATAGTTTCTAGGTAGTATGACATAGACCTTTATACTTTTGATAAAAGACGTCACCTTTTCATGCAAAAAACTTATTAAATTAATCAATATTACCTGATTACGTATAATACCCGCAAAGAGATTTCAGTTTGAAACTACAGATGAGAGATAAAATCAAACACTTCGTGGTGACGAACTGTAAGTAAGGAGTGACCCGGCTCAATAGTAACCAAAACTCTATACAACGGAATTTTCATATCAATAGATATATCAAAAGAATTACGTTTTTATTCTGACTTCAAATATACAAGTTTCATTAAGTTTAGTTTTACCCATCAAAGGTTACAAGCCTTAGGAAATTTGCCTGATTTTAGAAAAAGGGAGAAACATCCCCTAAAAGTCATAGAATCTTAATGAAAATCACACCATCAAATTCAACGTACAAGAAAAACCTACTGAAGAGGTTTCAAGCTTCTATCTGCGAAAATGTGGAATTTTGTATTTTTTTTGCCAGAAGAAAGATCACAGATGTGTGTTGTTTTTTTTTTTTTTTTCAGGGGTGATCGTATCGACCTGGTGGTCCTAGAATGAAGCGGGCTCATTCTAACGGAAATTAAAAGCTCTATTGTCCTTTTTAAGTGATTAAATAAAAAATAACAAGTTTTTTAACAGCAAGTAAGGAGCGATATTAAAACTTAAAACGAACAGAAATTATTCCGTATATGAAATGGGTTGTCCCCTGCTCAAAGCCTCGCTCTTTAGGCTAAAGTTTGACTCTTTCTCTGAACTCTACATTTTAAAACGGTAAAAAAAACTCCAGCGCAAAGAGCGAGGCGTATTTCATTAGAAAAATAAGAAGCTTTTTTTAAAGTACTAAAACACTTTAGCGTAAGGAGCAAGGTGTTGAGGAGGGGGCTATCCCCTTTATATACGTAATAATTTCTGTTAATTTTAAGTTTTAATGTTACTCCTTACTTTCAGTAAAAAAAAATTTATTTAATCTTTATAAGATCGTTGAGCTTTGATGTTCGAATAGTGCTTTTTAAGATCTGGACCAAACGCTGAAAGATATGAAAGACGAAAGTTGATTATTTCAAACCGAAGGTCCAAGATAATTGGGAAGGAGCTTATTCAAACGTAAATTTACAGCTCTTTTTAAAGTGACCATACAGATTGGGCCGGGGGGAAGTCTTGTTTTTGGCCATTTTGGGGCACCAAAGTACGACATTACCGCGAAGAGAACGAATTTGCAATCAATTTAAAACTCTGAGAAATTAAAGGATTTAAAAGTATCAATAACTATATTTTAGGCTTCCCAGTTGCAAAAGAAGTAATTCCACACGGTGGCAGTACTGGATTCAACCAAGTTGATTCACTTTATTTGTAATGAAATTAGGCTACGTTTGGTGATCTGTAAATGCATATCAGCTATAATGAGGGGTGGGGCGAGTAATGGTTCAGGTGGGGGTAGGATCGATTCCTAAAAAATGTACATTTTAATGGACAAACTGCTTACTCTTCGTGAGGCTTCAGATAAATGTTGAAAGAGGTAGGGGGGAAGTAGAAATTAATTAAAATATTTCTCTATACAACTAAAATTTTACATTCCCATACCTACCAGCACAGAGGTGGAAAATTCAAGGCAGGTCATTGCCAGTCGCGCCAGGAAATTTCTTTGGGGTGGCAAATACTGCTAGGAACTTAGTTTTCAGCAATTTTAAATGGTAAGATTTTTATTTTTCTACTTATGCGAAGTGCTTCAATGTATTTAAACAAATATATGTAATGCGTTTATACGCTGAATCCGGTGGTTTGATTTTCGTTAAGATTCTATGACTTTTAGGGGGGTTTCCCCCCTATTTTCTAAATTAAGGCAAATTTTCTCAGGCTCGTAACTTTTGATGGGTAAGACCAAACTTGATGAAACTTATATATTTAAAATCAGCATTAAAATGCGAGTCTTTTTATGTAACTATTGGTATCAAAATCCGTTTTTTAGAGTTTTGGTTACTGTTGAGCCGGGTCACTCCTTACTACAGTTTGTTACCACGAACTGTTTTATTAAACACTTCGTGGTAACGAACTGGAAGTACGGAGTGACCCGGGTCAATAGTAACCAAAACTGTAAAAACCAGAATCTTAATACCAATAGATATATAAATAGAATTGGCTTATCATGCTGGTTCCAAATATATAAGTTTCAAGCTCATATCTGCAAAAGTGTGGAACTTTGTAATTTTTGCCAGAAAAAAGATCACAGATGCGTGTTTATTTGTTTAATGATGCGTGTTTTACTTCCGAATCTTAAGAACTTACATAAGTTACAATTCTTGTCCCGGGTGCTATGGAGGATTTCTCAATCCCTAATTTACAGTAATTTGAATTTTAAACTGTTTTGAACAAAAAGACTATCTCGAAATTGTTGTCAGATTTATTTCGGGAAAAGGCGTAGGGAGGGGGGGGGTAGATATCCTCCGATCACTTTGACGATTCTTTAAAGGGTAATTAGAACTTTCAATTTCCAATCAAATGCGCCATAATAATTTGAGTCCCACCCAAGTTTATACGACCACCTCTTCCATAAAAACCTTATATGCCCCCACGGCATAAGTTACAACGCTTTCCTTGGCTCCTGTTCGGGGGGGGGGTAAGTTGACAACGAAGTTTTTGTTTTCTTATCGTTGGACTATTTCAAACAAACCGGCTATCTCAAAATTTTTCATTTGATTTATTTGGAGAGAAGTTTTTGTTTGTTTGAGGGGGGGGGATAGACACCTTCCGATATCTTTTGACTCATAAAAAGGTAACTAAAACTTTCAATTTCCAATCAAATGAGCCACCTTCGAATGTTATACGACCACCTCTTAAACAGAAACCTCATACGCCTCCGAGGGCATAACATAAAACACTTGTCCCCGGGCTCTGGGGGGTTGTGTCGACCCTGGAGGTTTCGTTGTCTTATTTTAAAAAAAGAAATGGCTATGTCAAAATTTTTATCGGATGGATTTGGGGGAAAAGGCTAGGGAGAGGGGTGGCTGGTTGCCCCCAGGCCCTTGGGGGGTTTCGTGACCTTTGGTATCTGACCTTGGAAAAGTTTATAACAAAATAGCTATCTCAAACTTTTATCGGATGGGCCTGAGGAAAAAGGCTGTGGAAGAGGGCTAGTTGCCATCGAGTCTCTTTTTACTCTTAAAAAGCGAACTAGGACTTTCAATTTCCTGTCCAATGAGCCCTCTCTGAAGCTTATACGAGCATCCTTTCCATAAATACCCTATGTGCCCCAGGGCATAACTTACAACGCCTGTCCCTAGGACCTAGGGGGTTGTGTCGACATCGGAGTTTTTTTTTATCTGACCTTTGAACTATTTTTAACGAAATGGCCTTATCAAAATTTGTATCTGATGTATTAGGGGATAAAGTGGCGTAGGGGCGGGTTTAGTTGCGCTCCAATTTCTTTTGACCCCTAAAAATGGAGCTAGAACTTTCAGTTTCCAATCAAATTAGCCTTCTCTAAAGTTTGTACGAGCATCCCTTTAATAAAAACCATATACCCCACCAGGAAACGACTTACAACGCCTGCCCCTGGGCCCTGGGGGGTTTTTTGGACACTGAATTTTTTTTTTATCTAATTTTGAACTGTTAAATTATGACTATCTCAAAATTTTGTATCGTTTTAGTTTGGGGAAAAAACTGCGTAGGGGCGGGGGTTAGTTGCCCTCCGATCTTTTTTTACTCTAAAAAGTGAAATAGAACTTTCAGTTTCCAATCAAATTAGCCCTCTATGAAGCTTATGCTAATAATAGTTTATTTTTAACCCACTAAAATACAAGACAAGTGGAGTAAATAAAAGAAAATGAAAGAAAAATAACACAACTATACGAGAAATAAAACATATACAACACAACCATAACTCAACTAA
This sequence comes from Artemia franciscana, assembly GCF_032884065.1. NCBI lineage: Eukaryota > Metazoa > Arthropoda > Branchiopoda > Anostraca > Artemiidae > Artemia > Artemia franciscana. Next base: position 18,473,844 of record NC_088863.1, read on the forward strand.
CAAAAGAATTTTAATAGATAACACAAATATAAAACGAAAACAGGTGAAAACTAACCGATAAATAAACGAACAAAGAAGTGGAAGGGGCCTGGAGAAAAAAAATTTTTTTCCAATTTTGAGCCTAATGTCCACAAAGAAGTAGTAATGTCAGAAGCCCCAAAATATCGAATTATTTTCTTGTTCCTATAAGATCGGGGTAAATAAAGCATAAACTTACAATAGTGGAAATATAATACACACAATTCAGCCAGATCCTTTTTTCAGGATAGGTGAAATACCACACAGGAAAAGTATTGAATGGTCACAAAAGCTAATATATAGCAATGCAAGCCCCTTTCTTGAATAATGACCACGATTAGCCACTATTTTACCATAACCCACTTTATGTTTTTCTTTAACATCCCGTACAATATTGATCCTAAAAGTTAATTAAACAAAAAAAAATTTTTTAACTGCAAGTAAGGAGCGACATTAAAACGGAACAGAAATCCGTATATGAAACGGGTTGTCCGCTCCTCAACGCCCCGCTCTTTACGCTAAAGTTTGACTCTTTGTCAGAAATCTACTTTTAAAACAATAAAGAGCTTTAAGTATAAAACAATAAAAAACGTTATTCGTATATGAGGGGGTTCGCCCCCTCGTCAATACCGCGCTTTTTACATTAAAGCTTGAATTTTGTCCCAAATCTTTAAGAATGACCCCTGAATCACAAAGGCCGTAGAATAAATAGTTCAAATTACTAAGAATACGTTAGCGTAAAGAGCAAGGTATTGTGGAGGAGACGAACCCCCTTATATACGTAATATTTTATTTTCATTTTAAGTTTTAATGCTGCTCATTACTTCGAGTTCTAAAAAAATTATTTATTTTCTCATTGTTTTTTTTTAATAATGCTAGAAAATCCTGCGCTCCCTTCATGGAAATTCTCTTCCCTTATGATAAATTCCTCCATAGAAAGATCCTCCCACGTAACCCCCTCCCCCCGACCCAACCCTACCCCAGCGCGAAAAGCCCCCCCCCCCCGAAAACGTGTGTACATTTATATAATATCCATTACTATATATAAACAGTGGTCAAGTTTTTAACTTGCAGCCCCTCCCCCGGGGACTCTGGGGGCTTAAGCCGTCCCCAAAGGCATAGTTATTAGGGTTTTGACTAGGCTGAAAGAAAAGCTATCTCAAAGTTTTGATCCGGTGACTTTGGGAGAAAATGTATATGGGAGGGGGACTAGGTGCCCTCCAATCTTTTTGGTCACTCAAAATGGGCACTAAAACTTTTAATTTACGTACACTGGGTTGATATGACCACCCCTGGGGAAAAAACAAACAAAAAAACAAACAAACAAATAAACACGCATCTGTGATCTGTCTTCTGGCAAAAAACTATAAAATTCAACATTTTTGTAGATAGGAGCTTGAAACTTCCACAGTAGCGTTTTATGATACGCTGAATCTGATGGTGTGATGTTTGCTAAGATTCTATGACTTTTAGGTGCGTTTTCCCCTATTTTATAGAATAAGGCAAACTTTCTTAGGCTCGGTACTTCTGATGGGTGAAATTAAACTTGATGAAATTTATATATTTAAAATCAGCACTAAAATTCAATTCTCTTGATGTAACTATTGGTATCAAAGTTCCATTTTTTAGAGTTTTGGTTACTATTGAGCCGGGTCGCTCCTTATTATAGTTCGTTACCACAAATTGTTTGAACAAATATGAATGCCTAACCACTGCATATCAGAGACAACGGACGGAGAAGTTAGAGCATGGAAGAGAAATGGGCATAGACTTTGTATTAAAGACTAGGTACTCACACTTATCAATAACAATAACAATACTCAATGACAGGCCAACACTTTGGAATTGTTTTGGAACAAATGATACGGAATTCGAGAGGCTAGATCTAGAACAGCTTAAAAGAAGTATATCATCCACATATGCAATATAAGAGACATTTACCAAATCATAAAAAAGAGAGGGCATAATTTTTGATAGTACACTCTGGTTACAACTAATGATAAGATATGGTGAAAGAACACCACCTTGACGCACCCTTGATCGGATTGGAATATTCATAAAAATTAGAGTGAAACTTTATACGAACATGGGAATTACTATACCCATCCTGAAAAACCCGAACGACAGAAACGTTGACTCCAGAACTGACAAGGGAAAACATAATTTGAGCATGAGAAACACTGTCAAAAGCTTTAGACAGGTCCAGTGCACAAAAATGGACCTCAGAGCCGCTGACTTGAGCCTTTAAACGGACAAAAGTTAAAACACGGTGGCCATGCTGGCAACCAATACGCCACCTGAATCCAAACAGATTTTGATTGTTATCCGTAATTTCTGTTACAAAAGGTAACAAAACACACTCAAAAACTTTGCCAAAATCATAGGCCACAAACTTAATCATCACAAACTGAATCACAACTTAAAAGATCCATTCCACGCTTTAGCATCAAGGTTACTGCACCGCTTAGAAAGGAGTCAGGCACCAGAGAGGATGCCAAGCACATTTGGAAAAGCAGTTGCAGGTGAAACACTAAATCTCGCGACTCCGTTCAAAGGTCAGAGACAGCATACCATCATGATCAACAGATTTCGAATTAAGTTGTTTAACACTTTTAAGCACTTGTTCACAGGAGATTGGGATTATATGCTTCTGCTTCAGCTTCAAGAGAATTAGGAGATACGAGAAACGCGAATGTGCAGCATAGTTAATGACAATGAAAATACTATAATAGTGCTTAATCCAAGAAGCCACGGGAATAACATCGCTAGAAGCAGAGGGTTCCAGCCTAGAGGAATTGATCACTTGTCTTCATTGAGATGCAGTTTTGGGAAATTCGGACCCATTATACCGTACACTACGCAGATCCTTTACTCTACTTTTAATGCCTTTTAATTTTTGACATCTTTCCAAATGGAACTACGATTTTTTAGACGAGCCCGGACACGAGGGACGGCAGCAGCTTATTCTTGCCTCAAACAGGCAACGATTAGAAGATAATATGTGCTTAACAGGGAGCGAGCATTTTGTAAATAAATTCTAGTGCACAGCAAACTGAACGAGATTTGAATATTTGAGAGGAGAACAGCAAGGGTGAAAATGCATAATGGAAGGTCAATTTGTCTCCATTCACTTTGATAAAACCATTTCTTATCAAGCTTACTGCCAGTTACGGGCAACCGAGATTGCCAAAAATAAATGGAGACGCTTAAGGATATTGGGAGATGGTCGTAATCACGCTCATCCTCATTCACATGTACATCCGAGGAAGACACAGTAGCAGAGCATACACAATGGTCAATGGCTGTGCAGAGTTCCACTGTTATGAATGTACGTGTCTAGAATCTTTTGGGACAATACGGAAACCAGCAGTTAAAGACCCTAAAATAAGTTCAGCGCGACTTGAATTATTGCATAAATCACAGTTGAAGTCGTCCATTAGAACCCATTCGTATCCATGACTTTCAATATTTTTGATCAGACTTCTGATGGAGGGGCACACAGTTGCAAATTATGTCAGAGAAGACAGTGAATCCTGGTTATGAGGAAGGTAAACATTGACCAGTACAAAATTATTAATCCTAATAGCCAAAAAATTATCAGCTGAATGCGAGCATTCTTTTGATGAGAACCATATATACTCCCAGAGAATAATTTACAACGCCTACCCCAGGCCCACGAGGGCTGTGTTGACACCTGAGCTTTTACTATATGACCTTTGAACTATTTTGAACAAAAAGGCTATCTAAAAATTTTCGTCGGATGCATTTGGCGAAAAAGGGGCGTGGGGTGGAGGCTAGTTGCTCTCCAATCTCTTTTGACTTTTAGAAACTGAAATAGAACTTTCAGTTTTCAAGCAATTGAGCCGTTTATGAAGTTTATACGAGCATTCCTTCCATAAGAGCCAAATGTACCCCCAGGGCATAACTTAGCATGCCTGTCCCCGGGGCCTGGGGGGCTGTCAACCCCGAAGTTTTTGTTATACGATCTTGGAACTATTTTTAGAAAATGGCTATCTCAAAGTTTTTATCGGATGTTTTTGAGGAAAACGGGTGTGGAAAGGGGGGGGATCCTATTTCCCTCCGATCTCTTTTTACCCTGAAAAACTGAACTATAACTTTGAATATCCAGTCAAATGAGCCATTTCTGTAGTTTATAGGAGCACCTCTTCCATGAGAACCAAATATGCTCTAAGGGCATAACTTGCAACGCCTGCCCGAGGGCCCTGGGGGTTGTGTCGACAACGGAGTTTTTCTTATATGGTCTTTGAGCTATTTTCAACAAAATGGCTATCTCGAAAGAAAAATTTCAGATGCATTCAAAAAAAGGCGTGGGGGGCAAGTTGCCCTTCCGAAATTTCAGCTCTAAATTAACTCTAGACACTACTAGATGGAGATCTTTACTTTAAAAATCAATAACCTCATCCCTATATACCCTATTATCTCGTATTGATCCTGCCAGTCTTCGGTTCACTATAGCATAATCAAAAAGATTTGCTGTTTTACGATCACTTCAATGCCACGTCAACTAATGGGCCATCGCATGACCAAACACCGTACTGATTATAACTAGATTGTTATACCTACAAAATTTCAAAAGTGTGTAGCCATTACTGTTTTTTTTCCTGTACCAAATTTACCTATGCTAGGATACCATCTATCCCTATTTCTACCGATCTGGACGTTAAAATCTCCTAGTAAAAACACCATATTTCTACCTGGGACCCTGTCTATTTGCTCCTGTAACTGTAAGTGAAATTCATCTGAGTCACTAGTATCTCCGTCAGTCGGTTCAACAGGGGCATATACTACTATAACTGATACCCTGAACTTTTTAGTCATAAAATGAGCAATTAGTATTCTATTATTAATACCTTCCCAGCCTAAACAAGACTTAGCAGCTTCCTTATTCATCATTAGCCCTACTCCCTGTCTATGTACCCCATCCTGCCTACCTGAGTAAACAAATTCTATATCACTTAATTTTATGCTTCCTACCACTGAGATATGCGTTTCTGAAACTCCTAATAAGTCCAGGTCAAATCATCTGAATTCGTCAGTCAAGTGTCGATACTACAGTCATTTCTTAACGCTGGAACAATCCAAGTTCCAATTTTCATGTTCTCTAAATCATTGAAATTATTTTGGCCTTAAGCAAAGCAATTATCCCGGATACAAGTGCAGGACGGAGATCATCACATCTTCTAAAGTCCGCACCGAAGCGCTTAAGCCGGCTTAGAATCGGACAGCAAGAAGTCCCTGGGACCTCTAGTGGAATGAAGGCTTTGTGCAATCCTCTTCTTGGTCACAACATTGTTTTCAGCACTTGGCAATGCTCTTCTATCTTCAAGAATCGAAATCTTGCACAGACAGTCCCAAGCCTATTACCTCCGAGTCATTATATATTCATTGCTACAAGCAAAGCAGCAAGGTTTTATGCTACTACGGGGAACCAGGATTGAATTGTCCAGAGAATATTTCTATGTGGAGGGGGATTTTTTGTAGAGGTAGAGCCAGGTATCCTGACGTTATTTAAAAAACCATAAAAAATTGAATAAAAAAACAAGTTTTTTCAACTGAAAGTAAGGAGCAGCATTAAAAATTAAAACGAATATAAATCATTACGTATACGAGGGGGATCGTCCCATCCTCAACACATCGCTTTTTACGCTGAAAGTTTAAATTTTGTCCCAATTCTGTAAAAACGACTCCTGAAACACAAGGGTTGTTTAATGAGAACAACAAGTAACTTTTTTAAAGTGCCGAAAAATTGTATCGTGAAGAGCGAGATGTTGAGGGGGGCAACTCCCCTCATATACGTAATAATTTCTGTTTGTTTTACTGTTGCTCCCTACTTTCAGTTGAAAAACTTGTTTTTTTTTATTTAATGAAGCTTAGAGACAAACATTTTTCTAAAGGCAATAGAAAGACTATGTCAATTTAAGTAAAAGTATATAAAAACGGAAAAAGTAAGTAATTAAAGTAATTAATTAAAGTAATTAAAAAAGTAAGTAAATACACTATACAATAGCCTACTAAAGAAAATATAGGATATACACTCTCAGCATTCAGTTCTGTTGAGTATTGCAGAAGCATTAGACGGATATCAAATACAAATCTTTAATTTAATATTTTTAATTCAATTTTTAATACCAAAACCAATATATTTGATACCTTTATGCTTCATAATTGTAAAAAAATCAAATCTTTTTCGAAGTGACAACTTGATAAATACAATGATAATTAAACACAAAATAAAATAATATAAAGAAATGATAATAAAACACGAAAAACGTATCCATTCAGGGCGAAAAATCTAGAAATTCCTAGCATTCCATTCAGGGGAAACATTTCTGATTATAATGACTTCAAATATCAAACAGTTCGTATTAACGAACTGTAGTAAGGAGCGACCAAGCTCAATAGTAAACGAAACTCTAAAAAACAGAATTTTGATACCAATAGTTACATCAAAAGAGTTGGATTTTAATGCTAATTTTAAATATATAAGTTCATAAGTTTAGTCTTACCCACCAAGAGTTACAACCTTAGAAAATTTGCCTTATTTTACAAAATAGGGGGAAATACTCCTTAAAAGTCATAGAATCTTAACGAATCACACAACGAGATTCAGCGTATCAGAGAACCCAACAGCAGAAGTTTCAAGCTCCTATCTGCAAAAATGTGGAATTTTGTATCTTTTACCACAAGACAGATCACGGATGCGTGTTTATTTGTTTGTTTTTTGTTGTTTTTTTTTTCCAGGGGTAATTGTATCAACCCAGTGGTCCTAGAATGTCATCAGAGGGCTCATTCTAATAGAAATTAAAAATTTTAGTGCCTTTTTTAAGTGACCAAAAAAATTGGAGGGCACCGAGGCCCCGTCCTGCACTCCTTTTCCCCCAAAGTCACAAGATCAGAATTCTGAGATAACCATTGCATTCAGCATAGTCGAAAAAAACCCAATAACTATGTCTTTGTGGACCACTTACTCTCCCACAGTCCCCGTGGGAGGGGTTGCAAGTTACAAACTTTGACCAGTGTTTCAAACAGTTCGTGGTAACGAAGTGTAGTAAGGAGCGACCCGGCTCAATAGTAACTGAAACTCTATAAAATGGAATTAAATATATAACTTTCATCAAGATTTGTCTTACCTATCCAAAGTTACGAGCCTGAGAAAATTTGCCTCATTTTGGAAAATAGGAGAAAAAACCCCTAAAGGTAATACAATCTTAAAGAAAATCACACCATCAGATTCAGCGTATCAGACAACCTTATTGTAGAAGTTTCAAGCTCCTATCTACAAAAATGTGGAATTTCGCATTTTTTGCCAGAAGACAAATCACGGATGCGAGTTTATTTGTTTTTTTGTTTTGTTTTTTCCCACGGGTGATCTTATCGACCCAGTGGTCCTAGAATGTCGCGAGAGGACTCATTTTAACGGAAATTAAAAGTTTTAGTGCCCTTTTTAAGTGACCAAAAAATCGGAGGGCACCTAAGCCCCATCCCACGCTCGTTTTTCCCCCAAAGTCCCCGGATCAAAATTCTGAGAGAGCCATTTTATTCACCATAGTCGAAAACCTAATAATTATGTCTTTGGGGACGACTTACTCCCCCGCAGTCCCTGTGGGAGGGGTTGCAAGTTACAAACTTTGACCTGTGTTTACATATAGTAATGGTTATTGGGAAGTGTACGGACTTTTCAGGGGGACTTTTTTGGTTTGGGAGGGAGAGTTGAGGTGGAAAGGGGTACGTGGGAGATTATTTGCATGGAAAAACTTCTCATGTGGGAAAAGACTTTCAATGAAGGGGGCGCAAGATTTTTTAGCATTATTAAAAAAAACAATGAAAAAATAAATATGAAAAGTTTGTTTCTACTGAAAGTGAGGAGCAGCATTAAAACTTAAAACGAGCAGAAATTATTGCGCATATGAGGGGTTTACCTCCTCGTAATACCTCGCTCTTTACGCTAAAGTATTTTTTAGTAATTTCAACTATTTATTCTACGGCCTTTGTGATTCAAGGGTCATTCTTAAGGAATTGGGACAGAATTTAAGCTTTAGTGTAAAGAGCGAGGTATCGACGAGGGGTGAACTCCCTCATATACGCAATAAAAACATACGAATATAGAAGTTCGTTACGTAAGTTAATTCGTAAATTACGTATATTTTTTACTAATGAAAATGTTCGTAAAAAAATTAAAAGTTCTAGTTGCCTTTTTAAGTAATCAAAAAATTGGAAGGCAACTAGGCTTCCTCCCTTTCTCATTTTTTCTCAAAATCTTCCGATCAAAACTATGAGAAATCCATTTAGCCAAAAAAAAAATATGCAAATTTTGTTTAATTATTTATGCGCGGAGAGCCAAGATCAAAGCATGCATTAATTGAAAAACGTCCAGAAATTAAATAAAAAAAACAAGTTTTTTTTAAATGAAAGTAAGGAGCGACATTAAAACTTAAAACGAACAGAAATTACTCCGTATATGAAAGGGGCTTTTCCTCTTCAACGCCCTGCTCTTTACGCTAAAGTTTTTTACTGTTTTAAGAAGTACAGTTTAGAGAAAGAGTCAAACTTTAGTGTAAAGTTTGACAGTTAGTGTGCTAATAACTGCACTAATTACTGATAAACAAATACGTATTTACGATCGATTTACGTATTTACATGAAAGCTGATTCTTTGATTGAATGTTATCAAACAGTTCGTGGTAACGAACTATAGTAAAGAGCGACCCGGCTCAATAGTAACCAAAACTCTAAAAAACGAAATTTTTATAACCATAGTTACATCAAATGAATCGCATTTTAAAGCTGATTTTATATATATGAGTTTCATTAAGTTTAGACCTACCCATCAAAAGTTATGAGCCTGAGAGAATTCACCTTATTTTAGAAAATAGGAGGAAATACCCCTTAAAATCTTAGAATCTTGACGAAAATTATACCATCAGATTCAGCGTATCAGAGAGCCCTGCAATAGAAGTTTCAAGCTCCTATCTAAAAAAATGTGGAATTTTGCATTTTTTGCAACAAGACAGATCACGGATGCGTGTTTATTTGTTTGTTTGTTTTTGTTTTGTTTTTTCCCCAGGGGTGATCGTATCGACCCAGTGGTCCTAGAATGTCGTGTGAGGGATCATTCTAACGGAAATTAATAGTTCTAGTGACCTTTATAAGTGACCAAAAAAATTGAAGGGGATCTAGGCCCCCTCCCACGCTCATTTTTTCCCAAATTCACCAGAACAAAATTCTGAGATAGACATTTTATTCAAATTAATCGAAAACCTAATGACCATATCTTTGGAGACGACTTACTCCCCCATAGTCCTTGTGGGAGGGGTTGCAATTTAAAAACTTTGACCAGTGTTTACACACAGTAATGGTTATTGGGAAGTGTACAGACGCTTTCAGGGGGATTTCTTTGGTTGGGGTAGGGGTTGAGGGGATGGGGAATATGCGGGGGAAACTTTCCATGGAGGAATTTATTCGTGCGGGAACCAAATTTCTGTGAAGGGGGCGCAGGATTTTTTTGTATTTTTTTAAAGAACAATGAAAAAATAAATATGAAAAAAAAGTTTCAACTGAAAGTAAGGAGAAGCATTAAAACTTAAAACGAACAGAAATCGCTGCGCATATGAGGGGTTCACCTCCTCCTAGTACTTCGCTCTTTACGCTAAAGTAATTTTATTAATATCAATTATTTAATCTATGGCCTTTGTGATTCAGGGGTTATTCTTAAGTAATTGGGACAAAATTTAAGCTTTAGTGTAAAGAGCGACGTATTGACGAGGGGGTGAACCCCCTCATATACGTAATAAAAATATACGAAATATGGAAGTTCGTTACAAAAGTTAATTCGTCAGTTACGTATATTTTTACTAATAAAAATGTTCGTAAAAAATTAAAAGTTCTAGTTACCTTTTAAATAATCAAAAAATTGGAGGGTAACCATGCCTACTCCACCGCTACTTTTTTCTCAAAATCGTCCGATCAGCACTATGAGAAAGCCATTTAGCCATAAAAATAAATTAATATGCAAATTCTGTTTTAATTATTCATGTGCGGAGAGCCAAATCAAAATATGCATTAATTCAAAAACGTTCAGAAATTAAATAAAAAAAAGTTTTTTTAATTGAAAGTAAGGAGCGATATTAGAACTTAAAACGAACAAAAATTACGCCGTATATGAAAAGGGCCTCCTCAACACCCCGCTCTTTACGCTAAAGTTTGACTCTTTCTCTCAGCTCAAATTTTTAAAACAGTAAAAAAGTTTAATCAAACAGTTCGTGGTAACGAACTGTAGTAAGGAGCGACCCGGCTCAATAGTAAACGAAACTCTAAAAAACGGATTTCATCAAATTTAGTCTTTGTTATCAAAAGTTACAAGCCTGAGAAAATTTCCCTTAATTCGGAAAATAAGTGGGAAACACCCCCTAAAAGCCATAGATTCTTAACGAAAATCACACCATCGCATTCAGCATATCAGAGAACCCTATAGCACAAATTTCAAGCTCCTATCTACAAAATTGTGGAATTTCATATTTTTTGCCAGAGGACATATCACGGGTGCGTGTTTATTTTTTTTTTTTTTTCTTTTCCCCAGGGGTCATCGTATCAACCAAGTGGTCCTAGAATGTCGAAAGATGGTTCATTCTAACGGAATTGAAAAGTTCTAGTACCCTTTTTAAGTGACCAAAAAAATTGGAGGGCACCTAGGCCCCCTCCCACGCTCAATTTTTTCCGAAAGTCAACGAATCAAAATTTTGAGATAGCCATTTTGTTCCACATAGTCGAAAACCATAATAACTATGTCTTTGGGGCTGACTTACTCCCCACAGTCCCTAGGGGAGGGGCTGCAAGTTACAAACTTTAACCAGTATTTACATACAGTAATGGTTATTGGGAATTGTACAGACGTTTTCAGGGGAACTTTTTTGGTTTGGGGGGGTGAGGGGAGGGGGATATTTGGGAGGATCTTTCCTTGGAGGAATATGTCATGGGGGAAGAGAAATTCAATGAAAAGGGCGCAGGATTTTCTAGCATTACTGTAAAAAAACAATGAAAAAATAAACATGAGTTTTTTTCAATTGAAAGTAAGTAGTAGCATTAAAACTTAAAATGAACAGAGATTATTACGCATACGAGGTGTTTTTCTCCTCCTAAACACCTTGCTCTTTATGCTAAAGTATTTTTAGTAATTTCAACTATTCATTCTACGGCCTTTCTGATTGAAGGGTAATTCTTAAAGAATTGGGACAAAAGTTAAGATTTAGTGTAAAGAGCGAGGTATTAACGAGGGGACAAACCCCCTCATATACATAATAAAAATATAAGAATATAGAAGTTTCTTACGTAAGTTAATTCGTAAGTTACGTATATTTTTTACTAATAAAAACGTTTGTTAAAAATTAAAAGTTCTAGTTGCCTTTTTAAGTAGCCAAAAAATCCGAGGGCAGCTACGCCTCCTTCCCCATCCATTATTTCTCAAAATCGTCTGATCAAAACTAAGAGAAAGCCATTTAGCCAGAAAAAGAATTAATATGCAAATTTCATTTTGATAATTTATGTGCGGAGAGCCAAAATCAAACATGCATTAATTCAAAAACGTTCAGAAATTAAATAAAAAAACTAGTTTTTTAACTGAAAGTAAGGAGCGACATTAAAACTTAAAATGAACAGAAATTACTCCGTGTATGAAAGGAGCTGTTCCCTTCTCAACGCCCCGCTCTTTACGCTAAAGTTTTTTACTGTTTTATAAAGTAGAATTTAGAGAAAGAGTCAAACTTTAGCGTAAATAGCGGGGCGTTGAGAAGGGACCCGGATCAATTGTAAACGAAAGTCTAAAAAACGGAATTTTGATACTAATAGATACATCAAAAGAATGACATGTTTAAGCTGATTTTAAAAAATATAAGTTTCATCCAATGAAGGCCAACCCATCAAATTTATGAGCCGAAGAAAATTTGCCCTATTTTGGAAAACAGGGAGTAACACCCCCTACAAGTTGTATAATTTTAACGGAAATCACAACATCGCATTCAGCGTATCAGAGAACCTAACTGTAGAAGTTTCAAGCTCATGTCTACAAAAATGTGGAAATTCGTATTTTTTTTTCCAGAAGAACGATCACAAAAATGTGTTTATTTGTTTGTTTGTTTTTTTTTCCCCAAGGGTGATCGTATCGACCCAGTTGTCCTAGAACGTTGCGAGAGGGCTCATTATAACTGAAAATAAAATTTCTAACCTAACCTAGTGCCCTTTTTAAGTGACCAAAAAAATTGGAGGGAACATAGGCCGCCTCCCACTCTCAGTTTTATCCCAAAGTCAAAATATCCAAATTTTGAGATAGCCATTTTTTTCAACATAATCAAAAAAGATAATAACTATGTCTTCCTGGACGACGTACTCCCCCACAATTCCCTGGGAGGGGCAGCAAGTTCAAAACTTTGACCAGTGTCAAACAGTTCGTGGTAACGAACTGTAGTAAGGAGCGACCCGGCTCAATAGTAACCAAAACTCTGAAAAATGGAATTTTCAAAATCAAAAGAATTGCTGATTTTAAATATATAAGTTTCATCAAGTTTAGTCTTACTCATCAAAAGTTACGAGCGTGAGAAAATTTACGTCATTTTAACGAATATTAACGAAAATTACACCATCAGATTCAGCGTATCAGAGAACCCTATCGTAGAAGTTTCAAGCTCCTATCTACAAAGATGTGGAATTTATGTACGGGGCTACAAGTTACAAACTTTGACTAGTGCTTGCATATAGTAATGGTTATTGGGAAGTGTACAGGCATTTTCAGGAGGATATTTTTGTTTGGAGGCAGGGGTTGAGAAGAGGGGGATATACTGGGTGAATCTTCCATCGAGGAATTTGTCATGGGGGAAGAAAATTTCCATGAAGGGAGCGCAGGATTTACTAGCATTACTTAAAAAAAACAATGAAAAAATAAATATGAAATTTTTTTCAGCTGGAAGTAAAAAGCAGCATTAAAATTAAAACGAACAGAAATTATTACCCATATGAGGGGCTCACCTCCTCCTAACACCTTTCTCTTTATGCTAAAGTATTTTTAGTAATTTCAACGATTTATTCTGCGGCTTTTTTTATTCAGGGGGTCATTCTTAATGAATTGGAACAAAATTTAAGTTTTAGTGTAAAGAGCGAGGTACTGACGAGGGGGCGAACCCCCTCATATATGTAATAAAAATATGAGAATACAAAAGTTCTTTACGTAAGCTAATTTATAAGTTACGTATATCTTTTACTAATAAAAAGATTCGTAAAAAATTAAAAGTTCTAGTTACCTTTTTAATTAACCGAAAATCGGAGGGCAACTAGGCTTCCTCTCTCGCCTTTTTTTCTCAAAATAATTTGATCAAAATGAAGTGAAAGCCATTTAGCCAAAAAAAAAATATGCAAATTTCGTTTTAATTATTCCTCTGCGGAGAGCCAAAATCGAAATATGCATTGATTCAAAAACGTTCAGAAATTAAATAAAAAAAAAACAAGTTTTTTTTGAATGAAAGTAAGGAGCGACATTAAAACTTAAAACGAACAGAAATTACTTCGTATATGAAAGGGGCTGCTACATCATCAACGCCCCGCTCTTTACGCTAAAGTTTGACTCTTTCTCTCAATTCTTCTTTTTAAAACAGTAAAAAACTTTAGCATAAAGAGCGGGGCGTTGATGAGGAAGCAGCCCCTTTCATATACGAAGTAATTTCTGTTCGTTTTAAGTTTTAATGTCGCTCCTTACTTTCATTCAAAAAAACTTGTTTTTATTATTTAATTAAGGATTAAGGAAGTACAAAAACTTGCACAGCAAGAGTCGACTCTAGGAGGGAAAGCCTCCTGGGCTTGGGTACAATTTAGTTCTATGCAGTTTTTATAATGCAAAAAAAGATAATGCAAAATAAAAAAGGCATAAGATAATGCATAAAAAGGGTATAATGCAAAAAAAAAGAGTGCGTAATGTGTAAGTAGGTTATAAGCAGTAGTAGGTAAAGTCATACACCATATTGATAGGAGCCCAGAGACACAAGATTTTGTTCTCGTTTCACTGGATCGTAATATACATTTAGAATAGGTACTTAAGAATACTTAAGATACTTAAGTTATAGTTATAGTTAATATTTAATACTTAAGGATATAAGTTGTAGTTAATAGTTAAGTTATTTATAGTTAATAATTAAAATAATAAAATAATAAATAATAATAATAATAAATAATAATAAAATAATAATAATAAAATAAGTTATAATAAAATTAAGTTATAGCTAATACTTAAGGATACATAGGTACTTAAGAAGTACATAGAATAGGTACTTAGGTACTTAAAATTAGCCATTTCACCTGGATCAGCTACTCCTAGGGTTACTTTTTTTTTACCAGTGCACTGCTTGCAGAACAGTGCGTTCTGTTATTAAGCTGCTCTATTATTAGTGTCTGTCTTAAAGGTTCGTGCCAGTGTCTTTTAAAAAGTCAGTCATATCTTTATTGGAAATGGACAAAATATGTACAGAGTGGGAACAAAACTTACTCAAAGGTATTTAATCCAAAAGGGCTTAAAGCAAACTTAATAATATACGTTTTTTTAAGAAAATTGAATACCAGTTTAATATTAATATTCCTTCCAAAACTGTATAATTCAATTTGAGAGTCTGTTTTTCCTGATTGCTTACTTCTTAAGCAATCACTAAAAAGTCGTAAATGAAGTTATTAGAACGAAACGCTTACACACATGCTCTGGTTACCTATAACTGAGCAAAAAACCCTGATTGAGGTATTATCAGAACAGATGGTCAAGCGACCGTGAATAATTATTTTTTTCGCTAAAATGATAAAAATTCACGGTTGTAAGTTTTAAATTACCAACAATAAACTGTTTAACCATAAGATTGTCTTATTTTAAGAAAATCCTTGAGTAATATTAGCTATAATACGCCCTAAATTTAGTAGGTGTGAAATATGCCGCGGACATGTTTAAAAGTTATCATACCACAAATTTCTATTAACACTACATCTTTTTATTATAATTTTTAGTATAGAAGAGATACATATAAGATGTATTTAATTTCCAAATACTTCTGGTCGTATTTTAATTTTCATTTTTCCCTTATTCAGTTTTCATTTGTAGCTTACTTTTTATACTTATTTTTCCCTTTGTTGTTACTTTTTTCTTTGATTATTACTTTTTAATAATAACTCCAAAGTGTTTTAAGGCTGTAGGGATGACTGTGTGCAATTTACATATCTTTGTTTATTCAATATGGACAAACGAATATTAGGTAAAGGCATTGGAGGGTTACTTAGCATTCTTAAGGTCGTTTTTATTATCGCACTTTTCAGCCTGTTTTTTTTTTACAAATTTAGCTAGGTAAAAGCGTTATAGCGCGTCACTAAATAAGAAAAATCACGCCTCTTCGACCATCAGTGTACTTTTAAAAGAGGATTTATGTGTATTAGGACCCCTGGTGGAATCGCAAATGCATTCTAAAGAATATGATAATAACTTTTGGCGCTTCCGTACTACATATAAATATATATATATATATATATATATATATATATATATATATATATATATATATATATATATATATATATATATAATCAAACAGTTCGTGGTAACGAACTGTAGTAAGGAGTGACTCGACTCAATAGTAAACTAAACTCTAATAAACGGAATTTTGATACCAATGGATATATCAAAAGGATTGAATTTTTATGCTGATTTTAAATATATAAGTTTCATCAAATTTAGTCTTACTTATCAAAAGTTACGAGCCTGAGAAAATTTGCCTTGTTTGGGAAAATAGGAGGAAACACCCCCTAAAAGTCATACAATCTTAAAAATCACACCATTGCATTCAGCGTATCAAAGAACCCTACTTTAGAAGTGTAAAGCTCTTATCTACAAAAATGTGGAACTTTTTGCCAGTAGACCGATCACGGGTGCGTGTTTATTTGTTTGTTTATTTGTTTGTTTTTTTCCCCAGGGGTGATCGTATCGACCAAGTGGTCCTAGAATGTCGTGAGAGAGCTCATTCTAACGAAAAATAAAAGTTGTGGTGCCTATTTTAAGTGACCAAAAAATTGGAGGGCACCTAGGCCCCCTCCGACGCTCATTTTTTCCCAAAGTCAACGGATCAAAATTTTGAGATAGCCATTTTGCTCAGCATAGTCGAAAAACATAATAACTATGTCTTATGGGCTCACTTACTCTCCCACAGTCCCCAGGGGAGGGACTGCAAGCCAAAACTTTGACAAGCGTTTCAAACAGTTCGTGGTAACCAACTGTAGTAAGGAGCGACCCGGTTCAATAGAAACCAAAACTCTAAAAAATGGAATTTTAATACCAATAGTTACATCAAAAAAATCGCATTTTAATGCTAATCAACTGTAGTCTTACTCATCAAAAGTTACGAGCCTGAGAATATTTCCCTTATTTTAGAAAATAGGGGGAAACACCCCTTAAAAGTCATATAATCTTAACTAAAATCACACCATCAGATTCAGCGTATCAGAGAACCCTATTGTAGAAGTTTCAAGCTCCTATCTACAACAATGTGGAATTTTGTATTTTTTTCCAGAAGGCAGATCACGGATGCGTGTTTATTTGTGTGTTTGTTTTTTTTTTTTTTTTTTTTTTCCCATGGGTGATCGTATCGACCCAATGGCTATCTAAAAATTCTGAGATAGCCATTCTATCCCGCGTAGTCGAAAAACCTTATAACTATGTCTTTGGGGACAACTTACTCCCGCACAGTCCCCGTGGGATTGGCTACAAGTTACAAACTTTGACCAGTGCTTAGATATAGTAATGGTTATTGGGAAGTGTACAGACGTTTTCAGGGGGATTTTTTGGTCGGGGAGGGGCTGAAAAGAGGGGGATATGTTAGGGGAGCTTTCCTTCAAGGAATTTGTCATGGGGGAAGGAAATTTACATGAAGGGAGCGCAGGATTTACTAGCATTATTAAAAAAAAACAATGAAAAAATAAATATGAAAAAAAATTTCAACTGGAAGTAAGGAGCAGCATTAAAACTTAAAACGAACAGAAACTATTACGCATATGAGGGGCTCACCTCCTCCTAATACATCGCTCTTTACGCTAAAGTATTTTTAGTAATTTCAACGATTTATTCTGCAGCTTTTGTGATTCAGAGGTCATTTTTAATGAACTGGGACAAAATTTAAGCTTTAGTGTAAAGAGCGAGGTACTGACGAGGGGGTGAACCCCCTCATATATGTAACAAAAACATGAGAGTGTAAAAGTTTGTTACGTAAGCTAATTTATAAGTTACGTATATCTTTTACTAATAAAAACATTCGTAAAAAATTAAAAGTTCTAGTTGCCTTTTTAAGTAACCAAAAAACGGAGGGCAACTAGGCTTCCTCCCCCGCTCTTTTTTTTCTCAAAATAATTAGATCAAAACTATGAGAAAGCCATTTAGCCAAAAAAAAAAATATATACAAATTTCGTTTTGATTATTCCTCTGCGGAGAGCCAAAATCAAAACATGCAAAAACGTTCAGAAATTAAATAAAAAACTAGTTTTTTTTAACTGAATATAAGGAGCGACATTAAAACTTAAAATGAACAGAAATTACTGCGTACATGAAAGGGGCTGCTTTCTCATCAATACCCCGCTCTTACACTAAAGTTTTTTACTGTTTCAAAAAGAAGAGTTGAGAGAAAGAGTCAAACTTTAGCTTAAAGAGGGTATTTTTGTTTTATTTTTTGTTTACTTTTATTTTTGGTTGGGAAGGGGGGGGGGTTGAGGGTAGGGGTCTACGTACCCTCAACCGTAAAAGAAGAGTTGAGAGAAAGAGTCAAACTTTAGCTTAAAGAGCGGGGCGTTGATGAGGAAGCAGCCCCTTTCATATACGAAGTAATTTCTGTTCGTTTTAAGTTTTAATGTCGCTCCTTACTTTCAGTTAAAAAAAAACTTGTTTTTTTTATTTAACACATACAGTAATGATTATTTGGAAGTGTACAGACCTTTTCAGGATGATTTTTGGTTGGGAAGGGGGGGGGGGGGTTGAGGGTAGGGGGCTACGTGGGAGGATCTTCCCTTGGAACAATTTGTCATGGGAGAAGAGAAATTTTATGAAGGAGGTGCAGCATTTTCAAGCATTATTTTAAAAAAAGCAATGAAGAAATATATATGAAAAAGTGTTTTTCAACTGAAAGTAAGGACCAACATTAAAACATAAAACAAACAGAGATTATTACGCATATGGAGGTCCATCTCTTCCTAAATAGCTCCCTCTTTACGCTAAAGTATTTTTAGTAATTTTAACTATTTATTCTACAGCCTTTGTGATTCAGGGGTCAATCTTAAAGAATTGGGACAAAATTAAAGCTTTAGTGTAAAGAGTGAGGTATTAACGAGGGGGCAAACCCCCTCATATACATAATAAAAATAAACGAATATAGAAGTTCGTTAAGTCAGTTAATTTATAAGTTATGTATGTTTTTTACTAATGAAAACGTTCGTTAAAAATTAAAAATTCTAGTTTCTAAGTAACCGAAAAATTGGTGGGAAACTAGGCCTCCTCTCCAACCCTTTTTGTCAAAATCCTCTGATCAAAACTAAGAGAAAGCCATTTAGCAAAAAAAAAAATGAATACGCAAAATTATTTTTAATTATTCATTTGCGGAGAGCCAAAATAAAAACATGCATTAATTCAAAAACATTCAGAAATTAAATAAAAAAACAAGTTTTTTTAACTGAAAGTAAGGAGTGAGATTAAAGTGTATGACATTTATGACATTAAGTGTATGAAAGGGGCTGTTCCTCCCTCAACGTCCCGCTCTTTACGCTAAATTTATTTACTATTTAATAAAGTAGAGTTGAGAGAAAGAGTAAAACTTTAGCGTAAAGAGTGGGGCGTTGAGGGAGGAACAGCCCCTTTCATACACGGAGTAATTTCTGTTCGTTTTAAGTTTTAATGTAGCTCCTTACTTTCAGTTAAAAAAAACTTGTTAAAATAACCGGTTTTCACGGTCTTTATACCACACAATTAGCTTTGACTCGGTGGAAAATTACATTGTAGCTATACTTTAATTAAATATTTAGATGGTATTTTGGTTAGGTTATGTATTTAATATAATATGTTCTGTACGGTCCCCTACCATTATTCTTTGTTGTCGTTTCATGATTCTGTAACTAAAGTATTGTATTTTTTATCATATTTTGTTTTATTTCATTAGCATTCAACAAACTTCACTTCTCGAGTGTGTACCATATAATACGGAAGTATCAGTGTCTTTTTTAAAGACTTCAATAAGTCCTTTTACCTTTATCATAAGAAATTGATACATAATTTATGACGATAGTTTCATAGGTGTTAACCCCCCCCCCCTTTTTTTGCTTACTTGTTCAAAAAGAATAAATTAAGATTTGATATATACACAGGTTTGGGGGCATCCACTCACAGAAATCTTTCACCGGGTGTTGTATGCTAACCGAACGGGGCGTAAGAGCGCCAAGCGTGGTGAAAGTGCACCAAATGTGGTGTAACTATGCAGCAAACGAAGCTTTCCAAGATGTACACCAGGTAGTGGGGTTTGGGTAACCCCTAGTTTTGCATACATTTTCTTCACAGCTTAATTGATTTCACCAATCCGATACAAAGCATAAAAAAGTCTATTAGCTTATAGAACTTTAAATTAATCTTCAGAATAAACAAGAAAGACACAAATTTTCATTATCACTTAAAATTCGAATAATAAAAATTTTCATTTTTTTTTGTGTTGGACCACTTTTCATAATAGATAGACTAATAAAAGGATAAATGGCCAATAAGCCAAACCACGGCTAAGCAACCTAAAACCGGAATCCGAATCAAAGAAGCTATCAAAGTAAATTTACTGAAAACTGAACATGTTTGATGTTCCAAGTATTTGTGTCAGAATTAGGACCGGTCACGATGCGCGTATAAAGGAGGTTATTTCGGTGAAGGGGACTTTCCAGGAGGGGAAGGACAATTTAAAAAATACAAATATAGGTGTACTACACAGAAAATACAAAAAAAAATATGAAACCGACATTTATATTTTGAAAGAGAGCAAGGGGCCCCGTGGAACTGTTGTTAGATTGCTGTGGCTATTATTGAAGGACTTTATAATACCATAGATGCCACAAATGACAATATTATACGTAATTCTGACGCATATTTTCTTTGTGGATATAATACAGTTTATATATAGTTCATATGTGAATGAAATATAGTCAACTTATCTATAACAAATCAATCTATAAGCCACTGACAATATAGTCATCTTTTAATATTTTCTCAATTTACCCTTACTACGGTTGGAGTCTAGCAATACAAAATAGTTGCTGTTACCTTTCCCTTCCTTGGCTGTTATCAAAACTTTCCCGTGACTTTGAAAAAAGAAAAAGTCGACTAGTGTTTCATACTTTAGAAATATAGTTCATTTAATATACATAAAAACGCGAAAAAAAAACATTAACCCCCAGCAGAGAGCAGAGCTCGTAAGGTTGGGTGTGTAAATAATAGGACATACACAAGACAAGACAAGATCTTCTATTGACCAAATTACATAATAAATAATTTTACAAACTGAATAGTCCGGGGAGCCGGACTCGATGTGTCGGCCATAAAACAGAGGTAAGAAAATGCCGAAATAACGAAAAAAGGAAAGAAAAAAACATACAAGTTTGAAGATAACAAAGGAGGCCACCTCGGCGTGAAAACACCATAACCAAAATTCATACTAAAATCCATTATTCATCAATCACAACATCAAACAGTTCGTGGTAACGAACTGTAGTAAGGAGCGACCCGGCTCATTAGTAACCGAAACTTTAAAAAATGGAATTTTGATACCAATAGTTACATGAAAAGCATCGCAAAATAATGCTGATTTTAAATATATAAATTTCATCAAGATCGGTAATACTCATCCAAAGTTACGAGCCTGAGACAATTTGCCTCATTTTAGAAAATAGGGGAAAAAACCCCCTAAAAGTCATACAATATTAACGAAAATCACACCATCAAATTCAACGTATCAGAGAACCTTATTTTAGAAGTTTCAAGCTCCTATCTACAAAAATGTGGAATTTCCCTTTTTTGCAAGAAGACAGATCAAGGATGCGTGTTTATTTGTTTTTTTTGTTTTGTTTTTCCCCAGGAGTGATCGTATCGACTGAGTGGTCCTAGAATGTCGCGAGAGGGCTCATTCTAGCGGAAATGAAAAGTTCTAGTGTCGTTTTCAAGTGACCAAAAAACTGGAGGGCACCTAGGCCCCCTCCCACGCTCATTTTCCCCAAAAGTCACCCGATCAAAATTCTGAGATAGCCATTTTATTCACAATAGTCGAAAAACCTAATAACTATGCCTTTAGGGACGACTTACTCCCCTGCAGTCCCCGTGGGAGGGGCTGCAAGCTACAAACTTTGACCTGTGTTTACATATAGTAATGGTTACTGGGAAGTGTACAGACTTTCTCAGGGGAATTTTTTGGTTTAGGGGGAGAGTTGAGGGGGGTTACGTGGGAGGATATCTCCATGGAGAAAATGCTCATGGGGGAAGAGAATTTCAATGAAGGGGGCGCAGGATTTTCTAGCATTATTTGAAAAAAACGATGAAAAAATAAATATGGAAAGTGTTTTTTACTGATGTAAGGAGCAGCATTAAAACTTAAAACGAACAAGAATTATTACGCATATGAGGGATTTACCTCCTCATTATATCTCATTCTTTACGCTAAAGTATTTTTAGTAGTTTCAACTATTTATTCTACGGCCTTTGTGATTCAGATGTCATTCTTAAAGAATTGGGACAAAATTTAAGCTTTAGTGTAAAGAGCGAGGTATCGTCGAGGGTTGAACCCCCTCATATACGCAATAAAAACATACGAATATAGAAGTTCGTTACGTAAGTTAATTCGTAAATTACGTATATTTTTTACCCATGAAAACGTTTGTAAAAAATTAAAAGTTCTAGTTGCTTTTTTAATCAATCAAAAAACTTGAGGGCAACTAGGCCTCCTCCCTCGCTCCTTTTTCTCAAAATCTTCCTAAAATTTTCAAAATTGCAATTAATTAATATGCAAATTTCGTTTTAATTATTTATGTACAGAGAGCCAAGATCAAAACATGCATTAATTCAAAATGTCCAGAAATTAAATAAAAAAAACAAGTTTTTTTAAATGAAAGTAAGGAGCAACATTAAAACTTAAAACGAACAGAAATTACTCCGTATATCAAAGGGACTTTTCCTCCTCAACGCCCCGCTCTTTACGCTAAAGTTTCTTAATGTTTTAAAAATAGAGTTAAGACAAAGAGTCAAACTTTAGCGTAAAGAGCTGGGCGTTGAGGAGGAAACGCCCCTTTCATATACGGAGTAAATTCTGTTCGTTTTAATTTTTAATGTTGCTCCTTACTTTCATTTAAAAAAACTTGTTTTTTTTATTTAATTCGAACAAAGAACTATTTTTGAAATATGTTTTTTCAAAGAAAATCGGCTTTTGAAACTTGAGGACATTTCTACTAAATTAGGTTTTTTTTTACAATATGAGGAATTTTGTATCTGATTGAGAATCTGGATCTTTCTGATTTGATTTGGGGAAGACGATACTTCTTGGAGCGGACGTGGTGGCAGGAGAAATAGGAGTCTCAATTGTACCCAAATCATGGAAATAATTTCTTGAGCATTGGAAATCATAATGCCACATTGCTGTATGCACGTCCTTCAGTTGCTTGAGATTAAGTATATTGAGAAAAATATATAAAAGTTTGGGTTTCTGACAGATTTATAAGCCTTACAGGGCGATGAATAAAAGTACTCAAGAATTGTAATTGTCTTATTTGAATTATCCTAAGAAGTTGTAGACGGACCATAAATGTGTTGAGATAAATTACAGGGCAATAATTAAGATACGATTCAATTAGAAAATGATGTAAAATTTTAAGGATGGAAAAAGGAAACACATGTTTCAATCTATGAATACAATTTAAGTTATGGGTAAGTTTCAATCTCAAATAATCAGAATGCTTACAGAAAGATAAAAGCTCATCGAAAATAATCCTAAGGTAACGAAATGAATGTGCTCTTTTTATCCTACTTTGATTTACAATTAATTGATATATGGTAATTTTATTTACCGCCCGCTGTGACCACCCGAAGATCATAAATTTAGTTTTAGAGAAGTACGGAGCTAGTTAGTTACATGCAAACCATTGATTTACAGATTTTATTGCTGTCACCATTTCCTCAACCAACAAAGATGGGGTTTCAGCTTTTAATGTCACCGCTGTATCAACTGCGAAAATTAATGCTAAGCTGTTATCTTTGGGAAAACACCTCAGAAGGTCATTTATATAAATCAAAAACAATAATGGCCCCAATCATGATCCCTGGGGGACTCCAATATCATCAACAACAATATGGCTTGACAGGTGCCTATTTATTTCTACCTGAAATTTTCGATCATGCAGGTAACATTCTATTTGATCTAGGCCTTTACCTCTAATTAAATTAAAAAAAAAAACAAGTTTTTTTTTTAAAGAAAGTAAGGATCGACATTAAAACTTAAAACGAACAGAATTACTTCATATATGAAAGGGGCTGCTTCCTCATCAACGCCCCGCTCTTTACGCTAAAGTTAGACTCATTCTCTTAACTCTACTTTTTAAAACAGTAAAAAACTTCAGCGTAAAGTGCGGGGTGTTGAGGAGGAAAAGCCCTTTCATATACGGAGTAATTTCTGTTCGTTTTAAGTTTTAATGTCGCTCCTTACTTTCAGTTTAAAAAACTTGGTTTTTTTTATTTAATTTCTGAACGTTTTTGAATTAATGTATGTTTTGATTTTGGCTCTCTGCATATGAATAATTTAAACAAATTTGCATATTTATTGTTTTGGCTAAATGGCTTTCTCATAGTTTTGATCGAATGACTTTGAGAAAAAAAGGAGCGAGGGAGGAGGCCAAGTTGTCCTCCAATTTTTTGGTTACTTAGAAAGGCAACTAGAACCTTTAATTTTTTTACGAATCTTTTAATTAGTAAAGAATATACGTAACTTACAAATAAGCTTACGTAACAAACTTCTGTATTCTCGTGTTTTTATTACGTATATAAGAGCGTTCACCCCCTCGTCAGTACCTCGCTCTTTAAACTAAAGCTTAAATTTTGTCGCAATTTTTCAAGAATCACTCCTGAATCACAAAAGCCGTAGAACATATAGTTGAAATTACTAAAAATACATTAGCGTAAAGAGCGAGGTATTACGAGGAGGTGAGCCTATCAAATGCGTAATAATTTCTGTTTGTTTTAAGTTTTAATGCTGCTCCTTACTTTCAGTTGAAAAAACTTTTTCATATTTATTTCTTCATTGTTTTTTTTTAAAATAATACTAGAAAATCCTGCGCTCCCTTCGTGGAGATTTTCTTCCCCCATGACAAATTCCTCTAAGTACAGTTTCACCAACATATCCCCCTCTTCTCAACCCGTCCCCCAACCGAAATATCTCCCTGAAAACGTCTGTACACTACCAAATAACCATAACTATACGTAAGCAGTGGTCAAAGTTTGTAAGTTGTAGACCCTCCCATGGGGACTCTGGGGGAGTAAGTTGTCCCCAAAGACATAGTTATAAGGTTTTCCGACTACGCTGAATAAAATGGCTATCTCAGAATTTTGATCCGGTGACTTTGGGAAAATAATTAGCGTGGGAGGGGACCTAGTTGCCCTCGAATTTTTTGGTCACTTAAAAAGGGCACTAGAATTTTTTATTTTCGTTCGAATGAGCCCTCTCGCAATATTTTAGGACCACTGGGTCGATACGATCACCCCTGGAAAAAGAAAACCAAATAAACACGCATCCGTGATCTGCCTTCTGGCAAAAAATACAAAATTCCATATTTTTGTAGATAGAAGCTTGAAACTTCTACAATAGGATTCTCTGATACGCTGAATCTGATGGTGTGGTTTTCATAAAGATTCTATGACTTTTAGGGGTTGTTTCTCATATTTTCTAAAATGAGGCAAATTTTTTCAGGCTCGTAACTTTTGCTATTCTTTTGATGTAGCTATTGATGTCAAAATTAAATTTTTTAGAGTTTTGGTGTTGAACCGGTGTTGTTAATTTTCTCTATCAAGATTTCACGGTTTAGCGTATCAAATACCTTTTTTATATCATAGAAAAGAGCAGACACGTATCATCGTATAGTGAATCAGTAATCTCTAAAATTAGCGCAGCAACAGCTTGTTAAGTGGAATGACTCGACCTGAATCCAAACTAATTTTTAGTACATAAATTCCTTTTATCAAACAGTTCGTGGTAATGAACTGTAGTAAGGAGTGACCCGGCTCAATAATAAACGGAACTCTAAAAAACGGAATTTTGATACTAATAGATAAGTCACAAGAATTGGATTTTTATGCTAATTTTAAACATATAAGTATCATCAAATTTAGTCTTACTCATCAAAAGTTTCAAAAGAGCCTGAGAAAATTTTCCTTATTTTGGAAAAAAAAAGGAAACACCCCCTAAAAGTAATGGGATCTTAACTAAAGTCACACCATCGCATTCAGCGTATCAGAGAACACTACTGTTGAAATTTCAAGTCCTATCTACAAAAATGTGGAACCTACTATTTTTTGCCAGAAAACCGATCACAGGTGCGTATTTATTTGTTTGTTTGTTCGTTTGTTTTTTGTTTTGTTTTTTTAGGGGAGATCGTATCGACCAATTAGTCCTAGAATGTCGCAAGAGAGCTCATTCTAACGGAAATTAAAAGTTCTAGTGCCCTTTTCAAGTAACGAAAAAATTAGAGGGCACCTAGGCCCACTTCCACGCTCATTTTTTCTCAAAATCAACGGATCAAAATTTTTAAATAGCCATTTTGTTCAGTATAGTCGAAAAGAATAAGAACTGTGTCTTTGGAGCTGACTTACTCCCCCACAGTCCCTGGGGGAGGGGCTGCAAGTTATAAACTTTGTTCAGCGTTTACATACAGTAATGGTTATTTGGAAGTGTGCAGACCTTTTCAGGGGGATTTTTCGGTTGGGAGGGGGGTTGAGTGGAGGGGGATACTTAGGAGGATCTTCCCTTGTAAGAATTTGTCATACGAGAAGAGGAATTGCATGAAGGGGCGCAGGATTTTCTAGCGTTTTTTTTTTTTAAACAATGAAAAAATAAATATGAAAAAGTTTTTTACACTGAAAGTAAGGACCAGCACTAAAACTTAAGACTAACATAGGTTATTACGCATATGAGCATATGGGGGGTTCATCTCTTCCTAAATGCCTTGCTCTTTACGCTAAAGTATTTTAGTAATTTCAACTATTTATTCTACAGCCTTTGTGATTCAGGGGTCGATCTTGAAGAATTGGGACAAAATTAAAGCGTTAGTGTAAAGAGCGAGGTATTAACGAGGGGGCAAACCCCTTCATATACATAATAAAAATGTGCGAATATAGAAATTCGTTACGTAAGTTAATTTTTAAATTACGTATAATTTTTATTAATAAAAACGTTCGTTAAAAATTAAGAATTCTAGTTACCTTTTTAAGTAGCTGAAAAA
This sequence comes from Artemia franciscana, assembly GCF_032884065.1. Lineage (NCBI taxonomy): Eukaryota > Metazoa > Arthropoda > Branchiopoda > Anostraca > Artemiidae > Artemia > Artemia franciscana. The sequence continues at coordinate 18,500,426 of NC_088863.1, forward strand.
TTGGAGGGCAACTAGGTCTCCTCCTATTTTTCTCCTCCCTTTTTCTCAAAATCGTCTGATCTAAACTAAGAGAAAGCCATTTAGCAAAAAAAAAATTAATACGCAAACTTTGTTTTAATTATTCATTTTCGGAGAGCCAAAATCAAACACGCATTAATTCATAAACGTTCAGAAACTAAATAAAAAAAACAAGTTTTTTGACTGAAGTAAGGAGTGACATTAAAACTTAAAACGAACAGAAATTACTCCATGCATGAAAGCGGCTGTCCCCTCCTCAACGTCCTGTTCTTTACGCTAAAGTTATTTACTGTTTTATAAAGTAGAATTGAGAGAAAGAGTCAAACTTTAGCGTAAAGAGCAGAATGTTGAGGAGGGAACAGCCCCTTTCATGCAGGGAGTAATTTCTGTTAGTTTTAATTTTTAATGTCACTCCTTACTTTCAGTTAAAAGAACTTGTATTTTATTTAATCAAAAATTTGAAACAATTCTTTTTGGAATATTTTTAAGGATGGAAAAAGGAAACACATGTTTCAATCTATGAATACAATTTAAGTTATGGGTAAGTTTCAATCTCAAATAATCAGAATGCTTACAGAAAGATAAAAGCTCATCGAAAATAATCCTAAGGTAACGAAATGAATGTGCTCTTTTTATCCTACTTTGATTTACAATTAATTGATATATGGTAATTTTAAAACTTTGTTTTAATTATTCATTTTCGGAGAGCCAAAATCAAACACGCATTAATTCATAAACGTTCAGAAACTAAATAAAAAAAAACAAGTTTTTTTAACTGAAGTAAGGAGTGACATTAAAACTTAAAACGAACAGAAATTACTCCATGCATGAAAGCGGCTGTCCCCTCCTCAACGTCCCGCTCTTTACGCTAAAGTTATTTACTGTTTTATAAAGTAGAATTGAGAGAAAGAGTCAAACTTTAGCGTAAAGAGCAGAATGTTGAGGAGGGAACAGCCCCTTTCATGCAGGGAGTAATTTCTGTTAGTTTTAATTTTTAATGTCACTCCTTACTTTCAGTTAAAAGAACTTGTATTTTTATTTAATCAAAAATTTGAAACAGTTCTTTTTGGAATATTTTTTTCTATAACCTTAGATTTTGGGGAAAGAATAGCTATTGGGCGATAGTTGCCTAAATTTGTCTTATCACCTTTCTTATGAATTGGAATAATTTGTGCAGATTTCCATACCTCTAGAAAGATCCCTGATGGTATATGTGTGTTTAAAATATGAAGCAACGGATCATGGTTTACACAAGCAAGTTCTTTCAGAATATCTAAATCTAGGAAATCACCACTCCTTAGATTCTTAATTACTTTCTGGATTTCACCGAAAGTAACAGGGTCCAGAAACATACTAGAATTTTCGGATGATGGGAGATAATCTTTACATGAATAAGTTAGAGATCTATGGGACTTCAGTTCAACAGTAGTACTAATACTAGAAAAATAATTACAAAATAATCTGCAACAATATCCTTCCCCCTCAGCTCAACACCATTCTTATTTATGATTAAATAAAAAAAAAAAGTTTTAACTGAAAGTAAGGAGCGACATTAAAATTTAAAACGATCAGAAATTATTCCGTATAGTAAAGGGGCTGTCCGCTCCTCAACGCCTCACTTTTTACGCTAGTATGACTCTTTGTCACAAGTCTACTTTTTAAAACCATAGAAAAAACTTTTTATTTCACTTGCTATTTGATTCTCTATTTCTAAAATATTTTTGCATTTATAGTAGTTTCGATATGTAGATAAAGTACGGCTTGTGACTTCACTTCATTATTACGCCTATTTTCTTCTTGCTTTCTTTTGACTGCTAATACCAGAATGATAATGAAACGATTTATCAACCAATAACGTTTTACGAGAAGCAAAATTAAAAAGCTTGCCCTCGTAGTCAACTATTAGTTTTATGTTTGCATTATCTTCAGCACTAGTTTCTGTGAAAATATCGCTCTTGCACATCCACCGTTAAAAATTTTTTCAGTAATCCAAATAAATTGAATACTTCACTTTTATGACAACACACGCATGCGTTCTCAATAATGTCTTTATTATTGCTTGTTTCATATGTCTGATATTCGTCTTTACGAGCAATAATTACTACGATAACTTTATCATGTACCCACACTTTTTTGAGGCAATTCATCTTCACTTTTACAATAAGTCATAGGCGTTTATCCTACCAATACACTATTAGTAGTGATCAAAAATGAAGACTAAGCTAAACACTGTTTTTTATACTTTTAAGGTGACTCTTTTTCCATGGCAACCGAATATGCACCGTCTGGACTATTGTGAAAACAATGGGATATAGCGCTTGGATTTGTAGAGAGATTTCGTCCTATATTTTACCTATGGGGCCGCTTGCATTTTTGGGGGAAAACGAGATGCTTCTAAGACCACGAGAAAGGATTTTCTTGTATCTACGTGAAACTTTTTGAAGCCCTGGGATAAGACGCTCAGATTTGTAGGCAGATTTTGTCCTATATTCTACCAATCTGACCGGTTCTACTAATAAGGAAACATTAAGAGGCTTCTCAGACCACGAGAAAAGATTTGCATGCTTCCATACGAAACTTTTGGAAGCCATAGAATATTGCGGTTTGATAGGTAGATAGATGGGCGAGCAATGTACGGGTAATACCTGTTGATAGGGGCGACTGTAGTACCTGGTAATCAACATATCGCTTGGAATAATTTTTTGAAAACCCATCATGTCATAGTATCTGTAAGGCTACGACAGAGAGAGGGTGCCATAGTAGCTGGTTCATAAGCCATACCTCTGAGATGGACCTGTGGCGAACCTCTTCACCGGCTCTTCCCCTCTCTTTCTGCTTTCATAGTCAGAAATGATACAGGTTCGCACCATTTTTCAAAGTTAATGGAAGAACATGGAAATATACAATGAATCACTTAAACCAAGGAAATGGAGGAGCTTTTATACGCACCGAGACTCTAGGTGACAGATACTTTTTACTAGGATCTTGCTGTCTAGATATCTCCACTGTGAGATAGGCATAATAACATATCCCTTAGACTTTTTATTTACATGACAAACTTGCACATGTCTAGTGTGAAAATTTAAGGGATGTCAGTAGTAATTCCTATATTTAGTACCCTTGAAAAATCATGTTGAATTTTTTAGTTTCATTTCCTAATTTAAACAAAGGTTTTCTGTAAAGTTTGCAGTGTATACTAAAAAACAAGGCGAAAATAAATCAAAAAGAAATTTTACCTTACAGAAGTAAAGAGAGAAGTTGAAACTTGAAACAGAAATTGTTGCTTGGCCGATTACGCAAGATGTATCTACTAAACTAGCTCAAATAAACTGACTCTTGCTGTTCTCCAGTTATTTATAGAATTAAAAAAACTGGCAATTTCGGAAACTGGGCTTGCTTAAGTTTTTAAGAGAATTATGATTGCATACTAATAGCTATCAAGATCATGGTCGCTGTAAGACTATTTTAGATGCTTATAAATTTTCGAACGGGCTAGTTATATAATTTTCTGCTCCTAAGAGAGCATCCTGTTTTCTATGGTTCGTTTTGTATTTTCAGTGAAGTGCTAGTTTTCAGACTTCTGCAGACATTAGAAAACATCATAAGTCAGTTTACTTGAGCTAGTTTTGTAAATATATCATTCGCAATTGGCAAAGTGGTATTTTTGTTAGTTTTAAGGTTAAACTTCGCTCTTAGCCTCAGTAAGAAAAAGTTGGTTTTATTACCAGTGGTAAGAAAAACAGTGTAGGGAATACCTACACCGAGGGGTTTTATTCTAACCTATCAGTGATTTTATAATTCTCTGCTTTGTATTATTGACCATTTTCTATTTCTTTTTTTTTTTTTTTTAATGCAAGTTTCCTAAGATGAGATATTAGAAAGAGTAAATTAGGACTTCACGAGCGGAAAATCATAACTTTTGAATTGTTAGCGTTAAGAATAAGTGCCATCTTATGTTATGGTTAACTTTTACTTCCTCTTTCCATGTCCCCTCCAAACATCTATCTTCTACAAAATTATCGGCTTTGTTTTCTAAATCCCCTTCACAGACTCAATTCCTGGTATATCTTTAGGAGAATTTCGTAAGCATCTTTTTTTTTTTAGGAACTTACTGTCTCCTGTTAGAGCCTTAGAATGAAATTGCATCACTTGTAGAGGAAAAATGCCCCCTTCTCCGCATCGTTCATTGTGTAAGCTTTATATTGTGTTAGAGCAGGGCGTAAAAAGCTTCTAGGTTTTTAGGCCTTGGAGGTTTTTAGGACCCATTGGAAAAACAATAAGACTTTTTAGGGCAGATTTTTCAAATAAAGAAATATACACGCTAGTTTATCCCCAGAATAAACAATTTAGCTGCAAAAAAAAACATTCAATGATGTAGTTAAATAGACATAAAATACACCTCATATCAAAGGTTTCTAATATAGTCTAATATTCTAAGGTTTCATAACAAAGGTTAAAAACATTTTGAAATCAAATCTTGCGTCATTACAAGATTTGCTAAAGGTCAAGATTTGCACAGACTTTAAGACTATCCTAAGTGTTAGTTTGCAGAAATGCTATTTGAGAAGCCTGGGTATAGATCTGTATTTAAAACATGCTCGGCAAATCTTTGAGTAAGGTTGTTTAAAAAAAAAAATTAAAATAATTCGGGCCATAGCGAAGGTATAATAGCACACTGAAACCCATTGGGAAATCAAACAGTTCGTGGTAACGAACTGTAGTAAGGAGCGACCCGGGTCAATAATTACCGAAACTCTAAAAAATGGAATTTTGATACCAATAGTTACATAAAAAAAATAGCAGTTTTTTAAATTTTTAAGAAGTCGAGTTAAGAGAAAGAGTCAAACTTTAGCGTAAAGAGCGGAACGTTGAAGAGGAAAAGCCCCTTTCATATACGGAGTAATTTCTGTTCGTTTTAAGTTTCAATATCGCTCCTTAATTTCACTTTAAAAAACTTGTTTTTTTTATTTAATTAAAAGAAAATAAACGGTTGCGATTTCTTTCACTATCTTTTTCTCATGTATAAAATTGAAAAAAAAATACATATATATTCATTTTTGGATATTTCTCGAACTTTGCTTTCATTACTCTATGAGCAACTGGATTTGGCTCCTTCGTTTGTTTTTACTAGGTTTAAGGGACTGTAATTGGAGACTCGAAAAAAAAATAAAAATAAAGTTTTTAGTCTCAGCATAAATTCAGAGAAAAAGTTATACAAAGTTAAAATGATTTGAATTCGATAAGAAGCTGAAAAGACAAAGAAGAAGAAAGAAAGCTGAATGTGGAATATTTTGTTTCTCCTATTTCTGGATCTTTTTTTTTTGCTTTAGAAAAATTTCCAGAATTCATAATATCACTCTGATAAGAGTTGAAAGTCGAAAACTGTGATCAAATATCATAGAAAGTGGCTCCCAATTGATAGGTCACGGTACCCCCCGCCCTTCCATGGAGTTCACAGAGTTGTAACCAGACCTTTTCATACAGCTTTCGATCCATTCTGAAGAAAGCATAAGATCGAATTCCCCAAGCCCAAAACCAAGCTAGAGTTTTGTGATTTTGAAGATTATTTTTTTCACCAATACTCCCCATTCAAATAAGGAGTAAGATTATTTATATTACAAGAGAGTTTATTTTGTTATGCCTCACGGTGATTTGATGAAACTTCCATTAAAAGCGTGTTTTTGAGAGGGAGGGGTCGGGAAGAGGTACTAATATTATTTGTCTAGGGGAAAGGAGTCGAGTATTTTTTTTTGGTAATCATGAATAATGTATGCTAAGTTTTTTCTTCTATGTATGTTGTCCGACAGGCTCCTTGGCTAGTCCTAATGCACAGAAAGTGAATATCATCTTTCATATTTTTATTCATTTAACTGTCTTTGTAAGTTCGGTCACTTTTCCATAAGAAAAAGGGCTAATGGCTTTTTTTTTTCTGACACATTTTCAGAATTGCAGCAATCATTATTATATTTGCTGAGGCTGAGAATCTGAAATCTGACGCTTTGCTAATAATTGGTAATTCAATACCAATCATAATGTTTACAAAGGATTCTCTGCTTTCGTCGAAAAAGGATTTTGGTTTCAGAAAAAGAAAATAACTGTTCTTGGCGCAGTGAGATAAAAGCCTTCCTATGTGTTCTGTTTGATTAATAGTCATTCAGTTTTGCAAAAATAAATGAATTAAGATTTCCTCCTCGTCCCTGGGTAAACCGACTTTTAGAGACTTGACTAAATAATTTTATCCAACCAGTTTGGTTTTCTTAAGGGTATATATCAGTACATTAATGTATTGGATAAGAATGCAAAATAACTGTGAAACTTCCCTGCTTTGAGAGGGTACCTTGAATACGCAGGTCAACATAGTATAAAAAAAAACAAATGGTTAAATTTACAATACATAAAAAGCATCAAATACGACCAAACGAGGAAAACAGAAATAATGAAAGGAGAGCGTCTATGTTGTAAGTTGGGACTCCCGACCACCAATAAAAGGAATCAAAACTAATGTCGTATTTTCTAACTACGGATCTTCTTTTTAAACTAGGAACTCTAGGGGCGTGGTTGTCTAGTTTTAGGCTTCATCGCTCATCTTTGGATCACTCCAGCTGAATTGCTAAAAGTGTGTTCGTTGGCTCCTTGTCATGCTTCTGACCTCCTTTACCTGACCATCTTATTTTTTTTCTTCATTATAGCCATAGCAAATGACACCCTATTACATTTTTGTACTGCTTATTGTTTGATATAAAGACGTTCTAGCGGGCACTTAAAGCTATCCATACACGCTTCTCATGGAAAGTAACTAGCATATCATCTGAGCATTCTGGAGCCACCCACTTATCAAAGCCAAATCTGGCAAGTTTTGTTACAGTGCTCTCTAGTATCCCAGCCTTAGCTCTAACATTTAAATTTTTATGTTTCGACACAATTTCAAACTGTGAAACAAAACCCTCCATTCATATTAACTATTCTACTTTTTAAATCTTCATTGTTTCACTCCTCATTACTAATAATGCCATTTAAATAAGTAAAGCTATTCGGTCAATTTTCTTAGTACCTAAAATCAAATTTTAATCCTCATTTATTCCTAAATTAAAAAAAAAAAATCTTTAGCTATATGTTCCTCAGGACATAATCCATTAAAATAATGGCTATAGGCAGGTATAGGTAAGACTTCTGCTTAACTGTTAATTTGAAAAGTGGTGTAATGCATGGATGGTGAGTTTCAATGCTTCAAAAACAAAGAAGCTGCTGATCTGAAAGAAAGTGTCACGTATGTACTTCGGCTTCATCCCCACGAATGAAGCTATGACGAGAGTCGAAGATCTTCGTCTCCATGGAATCCACTTCTCCGCAACCTCTCTTGGAAAATAGTCTTCGATAAGGTGAGAAACTCCTCTACAATAAAGCTCTCCGCTGAAAAAGCCTGCTTCCACCCAGCTCTCTCATCCCACTTTATAAGTCCTGCGTCAGAAACCTGGATGATTATCGATACCCACTGCATGCTGGTGCTCCAAGAACGTTGTTGACACAGCTTCGAAAGATCCAGAATAGGGACAATAGGGCGAGTTCAGTCGTGTCCCATGAATCTCTCCATTCTATTATTGAACGGTTTGAAGTAGCGTCGATGGCTGTTTCTACAAGCAAATAAATTCCCGTCCTACTCTAAGAGCTTTTTTATACTGTTCCTTCTCCCCCCCCCCCTGTCCAACAGACAAGACAGACATAACAGCACATAGCTTGGCTTAGTTACTTTAAGGTTGAGAGAGACATTTTTTTTTTATTATTATACATATCATCAATATACAAATAACCACATCAGCTTCCTTTGATGTTGCAGTGCGATTTGGAACGATTTTGCTGGGAAGATTATTCTAAAAATTGGCCGTCTAATTCATCAGAAGATTACTCAATCTTTAGCTGAAACTTCAGGATGTGGAAATATCAAGAAGTAGGAAAAAATCAGATATTTTTATATACCTGACGCTAAAAATTTAGGACTAGAAGAACACCTGGTTCTGCATTGAACCAACTTCTAAACTCACTTCCAACATTAAGATACGAGACGTCCGAGAAGCTCAGCCATCTCTTCAATTTCAAAGAATTTTTAGTTTACTTGGTCTCCGTGAGCAAAATGTAACAATGACCAAATGCCCCAGTTCTGCCCAATTTAACCCTGGTCTACTCACGAGGACCGAAAATTCACATAAGCAAGTCCAGTGCCATTTTTTTTGTTGCCAAAATCTATAGCTATTGACCTTGAAAGCCAAGAGATTATCTTATTTATCGTTTCTTATACTTTTTAAATAGCTTACATTTTGTTGTCAGTCCCAGCACGAATGGATTTCAACTTTTTCCTGGTCTGAATCTTTTCTTTTTTCAATCGCAGGTGCAGCAAAATTATCATTCATATATGGGAGCTAAAACCCATCAAAGCCCCCACTCTTTACGCTATGATTTATTTAGTGCTTAAGGTAAAGCCATGTGAGGTAGGAAAAATATACCCAGCTGGCGACCGCAAGTGTTTCCTTTGCCCATTGTCCTTCAAAAAATTGGAAATGAAATTTCTTTAGCGAATGTAAATATGCAAGATGGCTTGTAAGAAAAAAAAAGAAAAAAAGTTCTTACTATCGCTCATTCATTACAGCGGTCGTTCTTGGAGAATCAGTTTAGGCTTGGTAAAGTTTAGAGGGCCATGCTTAATTTTATAATTAGGATATTTAAGGAAAATAGCCCCAGATACATTTTTGCATAAACTTTAATTTTGTTCCTTGGCAAAACAATTTGAATTTCAATCTCGTATCTTATTTTATCACAGTGGTACGACAAATCAAATAGGCAAAGTTGGAGCCTTCTAACCTTTTTAAGTACTACCAATTTATTAAGAACGGCCCTAGAAATCGCAATATTTATCTAATAAAGCATTTTTCCAATTTGCAACGACCATTGGATCAACCCGAGTAGCGTTGCAATCGAAATTTTAGGAGTATGCGGAAGAGCAAAAGCACAGAACCCTTCACTTACGCATACAACATCCGCTTTTGATGCTCAAATTAAAATATTAGAATTCGCTCTACTTTGTCCTAAAGATCATCAATTAGTTCTTAGGAACCATGGCCTATAGTAACCAAAAGTTTAAAAACAAATTTTGAAAAAGGTCACACAGTAAAGGAGCAAAAACAAATCACACAATCACACAGCGAAAAAAATTGGCAAAGAAGATCGTGCCACAACAAAGGTAACTCTCTGTTACTTTTTTTTCACGAACGTCATTTGGTTTAGAATGGAAATTCTAAGACAGCCAATCGATTTTTGACGGTCTAAAACCCTTAAACATGAGGTTTTGAAAACTTCAACTTAACAAAGCATAGCAAGATAGTGTTTTCCGTCATTTCGTGCCATAAAACATCAATTTTTGCCCAAAGAGGGACCAACTTCCAGAGAATAGGAGTTTTAGCATAGCCAATCAATTTGTCATGGTCTAAATAAAGCCTTTAATTTTTTTTTTATTTTTATGTTACTTGGTATTTATCAAGTGACATATAACGATCGCAATTTCTGTCGGTCTGTCGGTCTGTCTGTCTGTCTGTCCCGGTTTTGCTAGTTTGGGCACTTCCAGGTAAGTTAGGACGATGCAATTTGGCAGGCGTATCAGGGATCAGACCAGATTAAATTTTAAATAGTCTTTTTCCCAATTTGACCATCTGGGGACGATTGCGGGGGGCGGTTAGTTCGGAAAAATAGAAAAAATGAGGTGTTTTTAACTTACGGACGGGTAATCAGATCTTAATGAAATATGATATTTAGAAGGATATTGTGTCTCAGAACTCTTATGTACAATCCCGACCAGATCCGATGACGTTGGGGGAGTCGGAGGGGGAAACCTGAAATCTTGGAAAACGCTTAGAGTGGAGGGATCGGGATGAAACTTGGTGAGAAAAATTTGCACAAGTCCTAGATATGTGATTGACATAACTGGAACAGGTCTGCTCTCTTTGGGGGAGCTAGGGGTGTGGTTGATTCCGAAAAATTACATAAAATTAGGTATTTTTGACTTACGACCAAGTGATTGGATCTTAACGAAACTTGATATTTAGAAGGAAATCGTAACTCATACCTCGTATTTTAAATCTCGATCAGATTCAGTGTCATTGGGGGGAGTTGGGGGGACAGGAAATTCTGTAAAACGCTTAGAGTGGAGAGACCGGGATGAAACTTCGTGGGAAGAATGAGTGCAAGTCCTAGATACGTGATTGACATAACCAGACCGGATATGCTCTCTTTGGGGGAGTTGGGTGGTACCTAATTCGGTAATTCGGAAAAACTAGAAAAAAATGAGGTATTTATATCAGACAGTTCGTGGTAACGAACTGTAGTAAGGAGCGACCCGGCTCAATAGTAGCCGAAACTCTAAAAAATGGAATTTCGATACCAATAGTTACATCAAAAGAATGGCATTTTAATGCTAATTTTAAATATACAAGTTTTATCAAGATCAGTTATACCCATCAAAAGTTACGAGCCTGAGAAAATTTGCCTCATTTTAGTTAATAGGAGGAAACACCCCCTAAAAGTCATACAATCTTAACAAAAATCACACCATCAGATTCAGCGTATCAGAGAACTTTCTTGTAGAAGTTTTAAGCTCCTATCTACAAAAATGTGGAATTTCGCATTTTTGCCAGAAGACAGATCACGGATGCGTGTTTATTTGTTTTTTTTTGTTTTTGTTTTTTTTCCAAAGGGGTGATCGTATTGACTGACTGGTCTTAGAATGTCGCGAGAGGGCTCATTCTAACGTAAATTAAAGTTCTAGTTCCCTTTTTAAGTGACCAAAAAGTGACCACCTAGACACCCTCCCACGCTCATTTTTCCCAAAAATCACCGGATCAAAATTCTGAGATAGCCAATTTATTCACCATAGTCGAAAAACCTAAAAACTATGTCTTTAGGGACGACTTACTCACCCACAGTCCCCGTGGGAGGGGCTGCAAGTTACGAACTTTGACCTGTGTTTACATTAAATAAAAATAACAAGTTTTTTAAACTGAAAGTAAGGAGCGACATTAAAACTTAAAACAAAAAGAAATTATTTCGTATATGAAAGGGGCTGCTTCCTCATCAAGCGGAGAGCCAAAGTGTCTTACTGTTTTAAAAATAGAGCTAAGAGAAAGAGTCAAACTTTAGCGTAAAGAGCGAGGCGTTGAGGAGGAAAAGCCCCTTTCATATACGGAGTAATTTCTGTTCATTTTAAGTTTTAATGTTGCTTCTTACTTTCATTTAAAAAAAACTTGTTTTTTTTTATTTAATCCTAATAATAATTGATTTTCGGAAGGACCTTGTGTCTCAGAGCTCTTATTTAAATCCTGACCGGATCCGGAGACATTGGGAGTTGGAGGAAGAAACCGGAAATCTTGGAAAACGCTTAGAGTTGAGGGATCGTGATGATAACTGGTGCGAAGAATAAGCACAAGTCCTAGATACTTGATTGAAATAACCAGACCGAATTGACTCTCTTTGGGGGAGTGGAGGGGGGGGGAGTAATTCGGAAAAATTGGGGAAAATGAGGCATTTTTGACTTACGAACGGGTGATCAGATCTTAATGAAATTTGACACCTAGAAGGGTCTTGTGCTTCAGAGCTCTTAGTTAAAATCCCGACCAGATCTGGTTAAATTGGGGGGAGCTAGAGGGGGAAACCGGAAATCCTGGAAAACATGAAAATTGAGGTATCTTTATCTTAAGAATGGGTGATCGGATCTCAATGAAACTTGATATATAGAAAGATCTTATGTCTCTGATACTCCATTTTCAATTCTAACTGGATCTGGGGACATAGGGGGATGGATGGGGGAAACAGAAATCTCGGAGACCGGGAAGCTTTAACAACGCTTAGAGTGGAGAGTTCGGAATGAAACTTGATGGGAAGAATAAGCACAAGTTCTAGATACGCTATTGACATAACTTTACCGGTTCCGCTCTCTTTGATGGGATTTCTAGTGCTTTGGCGAGTTCGGTGCTCCTGGACGTGCTTGGACGATGAAAATTAGAAGGCGTGTCAGGGACCTGCACAAATTGACTTGGTAACAGCCGTATCCCACATTTGATCATCTGGGGGGCTGGAGGGAGAGGAAAAACGGAAAAAATGAGGCATTTTTAACTTACGAATAGGTGATCGGATCTTAATGAAATTTGATATTTAGAAGGACCTCGTGTCTCAGAGCTCTTATTTTAAATCCGACCGTATCCGGGGATTGGGAGGAGTTGGAGGGAGAAACGGGAAATCTTGGAAAACGCTTAAGAGTGGAGAGATCGGAATGAAACTTGGTGGGAATCTGGGCGGTTGAAGGGAGAGGGAAAATCAGAAGAAATGAGGTATTTTTAACGTACGAATGGGTGATCGGATCTTAATGAGTTTTGATATTTAGAAGGACCTCGTGTCTCAGAGCTCTTATTTTAAATCTTGACCGGTATTAAGCTTCTGATTTTCCTTTTAAATCAATCTAATGATTCTTAGAATTTTGCCAGAGCTCATGCCATAAGAACTCTTGGCTCTTGGCCCAAAGTTCCGACCTCGTCACAAGTGCCATATGAGGTTTTAGCTCTTGTGGATTGGCCGGATTAATAGAAACAGTTTTTCAGATATATGTTGCATAAACTACGAAGCATTTATTTTTGTTCGGTTTCAGTTTTAACTTCACTCTTTACTTTCATCAGAAGAACTTTTTTCTAAAAAAAAGAAGTTCGGGGCTATTTTTGTTTTACCTTTGGAGACGCTCTTTTTATATTTCAGCTTTTACGATTGAACTAACTGCCTAGAAAATTGAAAGGAAGCCTTTTTTGCAATTTTCTTTCAAACGAGTCTCCCTGATGCTGTATGACCATTAGTTCAATATGAGCATCACTAGAAAAGCAAAAACAACAACACAATAAACATGCATCTATTGCCTGCTTCTTGATAAGAAATACACAGTTTCCATGTCTGGCTCAAAATTATAATTTTGTCAAGATTATTCCATGATCTCAGGCGAAGAGTAGGGAGTCGGCTCTGCGTTTTCTAAGTATTATATAAATTTTTTTTCGCCAATAATTTTAAAGAGAAACTTTGAACTTATTAATTTTAGTTAATTAGTATCATACGAAATTTCAAAAATTAAAAATTTATCCAGCCTGGGACAATTGAAAAATGTAAAATATCCATCCTTGGTTTACTTATATAGACTTTGTCAAAATTAATCCCTGATCTGGAGAGGACGGGGGCTTTTTCTAATATTATATAAATTTTCTATTGCTGTTGATTTTGATGGAATTTTAGATAATTAGAATAACCCTGGACAGAAAATTATTTTTATTTGTACATTTGTTGTTTTAAACTGTGCCTTTGCAGTTTTGTTATTATTGGTTTTGATCACCTTAGTGCGTGATAATCACATTAATCACAGTAATGTTTAATATTTTATTATATGCTTAAAAAACTGACCTTTTCGCATGTTTGCAATTCTTTTAGTTTTGTTAAAACAAAATGAAAACTATTAAAAGACTCGAGAGATTTATTCTAAAAATGCCAATTTATCAAAAGGTTTATGGTGATCAATTGTTTCTATTTCTATCTGAAGTGGGTTTAAAACAGAAAAAGGGTAAAAACAAACTACTTGTTACATATGAATTTATTTTAATATCTTATCTATTTTTTTCCTTGAAATTTTACCTGAGATCTGATTTTTTTTAATTTATTTTGTTTTACATAATGATGAAAATGTCACAAGTTTTCTATTGATTCGTCATTTTTTGGGGATCTCAAATGTCACGGTGCTGATGTAATTAGAAGGAAGAAAAATAAAATACAGAAGAAGGTGATACACAAGAATATTGAAATAGGCTACTAATCTGCACCTATCAGTCCAACATCCTCCCTCCATATTCCTCTAAATCTAAATTAGTCACCTAATTCCCTTCTTTTAGGTGCCAAGGTATGAAGTACAACTCAAATGTTATGTTTGACAGTGAGTTAAGGACTGGAATACGTTGATATTTTTTTCAAACATGAATCGTGCAGTAAAGAGGTTACTTTACATATTGAAATGTCACCCACACAAAAAAAAAGAAACATCGAAAAAATCTTGCCAATCAGATGAACTAGAACTGGAAAATCAGGCAGAAAAAAAGCGAAAAAACATTTTGTCTTCAGGAAGAATAGCTAAAAGATGAAAGGTCAACACAAGGACAATAAACGTTAACATAGAAGCAGGGATTAGCGGAAAAAAACGTTGGTATGATTCATGCCCAAATTCAGGTGCTTTTTTGTGTAATTGGTTGAAATTTTCTGTCATAATTGATTTTTTTTTTTTTTAAGATGAAACAAAGGCTTGTGAGCAGAGTTGCCATCTGTAGCACACAAGGTGCTAATTTTTATTATGCACAAAAGCCCTTTTTTATTATGTACAGTAATGTAGAACTTGCTCAGAGTTGCTAAAATAGTGCTAAAATGGCATAGGAACACTATTTTAGCCCTATTACAGTCATTTTGTTTTACTATAGCACCAACGACCGCTGTGTAGCACGCAAATTTGGGCAATTGCAGCACTTTAGGAGCTAGCCGAGGTGGCAACCCTGCCGTTGCGAGCAAGGACACGACAATTTATGGATACCTTTTGAACAACGGTAAAATTGAGCACGGAATGGCTATTAAAACAGGCGAAAGAATCGATGCGTAGCAGACAGTAGAGACTTCTGTTATAGTTGGCGGTGTACTAGAAACTATAACAGTAAATATACCACATCGTCTGGTTGTGGGGTTGTCATTGGTTTTTACTGACTAGGAAAAGCTCTTACATGTTGAGATTCGAAATAGATAATGCTGCATATGTAAATCCCTTCGCGACAATTCGTGTTTCGTAAACTGGAAGGACCCAGGCACAGGTATGGAGTCAGAAATTCTAGTTGAGGCCTTCCGAATTGCACCAACTATGCACTCTCTATAATATATTAGATTTATAGCTAATGGCAGCTCTAGCATAATTTGGAGCTTGCAGCCAAAGTTCCATATGGTAGACATATTAAAAAAACTGAGTATGCCATCCAAGCACGTAGGTGCCTAAAAAGAGGCTTTACATGAAGCGTAAGATCTTTCTTATATAAGAATCTTCTTAGTGGTGTGAATGTAAAGAAAATCTGCGGTTTTGCAACAACAAAAATGAAATCGTTCGAACAACCAAAGAAGGAAAAGGGGTCAAATACCTTCTAAATGAGCTAAAGGCGATACTATTGGATGTTCTTTCATGATGATCATAGACAATGCCCCGGAGGCTTCAAATTGACCAGAAAATCGGTCAACTGAAGAAAAAAAGATATTCCGAACAATATATTACGTAGTTGCTCCAACTGGATGAGCTTGTTTTCTTATAGGAAATAAAACTAGCAATCTTCCAGAGTACTTTATTAGCTTAGTTGCTTAGCTAAGGATAAGAAGCGCAATAAACAGACAGAGACGGAGAGCTAAGAGCAGGGCTTCCACTTTTAGGGAGATTACCCTATTTTAGGGAGAAATCACTTCTTTTAGGGACATTTATTTTGAATATAGGGACAAAGGGAAATCTGGGGTAAAGTAAGGATTTTCAGGGAAATCTGGGGTAAAGTAAGGATTTTTCAGTGAAAGTTTGATTTTTAAACAAAAGGCTGTAAAATTCATCACTGTAAAATTTTTTAGAGAGGAAGATCTAAAACTTCATGTTGAAGCATTGGACATGGTTAAGTGTAGTGATGGATCAGCTGAGGGTCTGACTAACTGCATCAAACAAGTCATCGAAAGAAGCTCGATTCACTGGCAAAATATTGTTGGATTTTGTGCAGATACTGCTACCATCATGTTTGGAGCCAATAAATCTGCTTCAGCACTAATGAAAGCCATGGTGCCTCATATCTTGAATGTGAAATGCTCGTGCCTTCTTATTCACTTATGTTTCATCCTATGCATGCTTGTCGCTTCCCAAGACACTAGAAGACTTGGCATGAAATATCTATGCCCACTTTTCCAGGAGGGCTTCCAGGCGAGATAAGTATGCCGAATTTTAGAAGTTCTTTGGATGCAAAGCACTCCCAATTCTTCCACCAGGACAGACCCATCGGTTGTTCCTTCAGGCCTGCATAAAGAGGCTTATTGAGCACCAGGTTGCTCTTGCTCATTATTTCATAGAAACCACGTTTGACGACCCAACTATAACCCATGACCTTATCTTGTCAACATTACAAAGCAAGTCGACGAAGCCATACCTTGAATTTATGGGCTACTCTCTTGGCCTATTTAATGAATTCAAAACAGTTTTTCAATCTGAGCTTCCACTTCTTCATTCCCTAAAGGCAAGTGTCAGCAAACTTGTTAATGATGTTGCGTCTAACTTCATGGAACTAGACTATATTTGCAGTTTTGGTTTGTTTACCGAATGAATCCTTACCTTTCAAGTGAGTACCTGCCTTTAAACCAGACATATGTGGGAATAGCTGAAACCGATTCAATGGAAGAACTCGTAGATGCTCAAGAGCCTAGTGATAATATTGATCTCTTTTACCAGTCTTGTCGAAACTATTATATAGTCCTAATCAAGCAGATTCAAGACCGTTTCAAGTTTTAAGACGAAATTTATGACATTTTGGAATTGTTTGAACCAATGAATGCAAGAATTTTGAAGCCGAAATCTCTAAGGCCATTATTTGCGTCTAAAAACGGTTACGTTTTTGGTTGCGTCCAAAAAACGGACGTAGAATAAAGATCTCAGGCAATGACCAATGTCACTGAGCTTCATTTGGGAGATACTCAAGTTGAAGACCTGTTCGTTGAGCAGTACTGGATGAATATACTTAGTCTGAAGACTTGCTGTGATGAAATCAAGTACCCAGAATTGCGGAAGTGCATATCACTGATCTTTTTGTTACCCTTTAGTACTGTACCAGCTGAGGGTTTGTTTAGTTTCCTGAAATTAATCAAAACAAACATTCGAAATAGTTTCAAGAACGTCACACTATTCTCACTTATTCGAGTCAGTTACTGGTTGAAGAATGAAGATAAAGCTTCATCAACTGTCAGCATACCGAAAGCTGTTGATGGCTTCAAGACGAAAGCAACGCTACGTGCGATGAAGTGCTGGAGATGACACTTACTTGAACTTTTTATGTCTTCTCGATAGTGTAAGACATTTTATGTATATCATTATCTGAATTAAAAAAGTAGCACTTTGATTCTACGTTACGTTTTTTGTGTAGATTGTATGGAAATCTCAGGCAAAATATCTCTTTTTTCTAGGGAGAAAAATAGGGAGAAATCAGATCTAAAGACAAGGAATTATAGGGAAAATTGATATAAAAAAGGGAAAATTGAAACTGAAAAGTGGAAGCCCTGGCTAAGAGGCGTCTTTTTGCCAAACAATCTACAAATCAAGTTACGAAACCTAAAAGGAGCCGCAGTCCTAATGTACGTGCTCCAGATTTGGATCTCGAAGTTCTTGAAGATGCAAAAATTTATTTTTTGAGCTGTCTACTTTGTAGTGAGTATTAAATTTATCAAATAGAGGAAGTAATTTGACTTCAGGGAAACTGATTTGACATCAGATAGATAAAATACAAAAAAAAATAGGAAAATTGTATCAGCACCTTGAACAATTTTCAAAAGACGGATAAGAACAGTTGCGCAGCTAGTGCGCCAACAGTTTTATCCCAACATCATCAAACCAAAGCAACGGAACACGGAGATATACGCAAAAAAAATCACTATATCAGCTTTTGACAAAAAAAAAAATGGGCTTAAGAGTGCATTCGGCAGGTTGTTCTTGCTAAATACGGATATCTTGCAGCCATTCTGGATAGAATAACGTCTTTTTTGTCTGGTGATACAACACCATCAATCCGCTTAGTTCTATCCCAATCTCCTCTCTGCTGAATAAATCTTCCTTAGCTTCTAAGTTGTGTACAAATTATCACACTTTTTAAATTTTTTTCTTTCAGTTTTATCAGAGTTGAACACACTCTTATGATACCGAGCCCATTTCTCATTTACGATCTCCTAATTAATTAATTAACTAATTAATTTACGATCTCCTAATTAATTAACCTCTGATTATCTGGAACTAGTTGTTCGTGACTGCTCTCGTTAATTTCTAGACACACCGATACTTCTTGACATCATACATTATCACAAAAATAAAGAAATATTATTTTTAGAAAATGTCGCGTTTTGGCGGTTATTATAAACAACTTTTTCCTTCAGTATACTCCTGTGATAAAAAAAAATGATAGGGTTTTGTTTTCATTTTGAAAACAAATTTCGATGTTTTCATTTTCGTTTTCATAACAAGGATCATTGGCTATGAAAAAAATATTGTTCATAAGGACAAAATACATGTTTTAAATATACCGTAAGGATGTAAAAATTTTCTATATAACATTATCACTTCCTTTTTAAAGGTATTTTTATTGATCTTGGCTATACTTTCTTACACTTTTAAGATCATCTAACTTTCTTGTTTCCTATATGGAAAAATAAATTCTGAATGGGAATTTCGGAAACCACGGTGCAGTTTAAAACGTTTCTGAAAGGGATAAAACTATCATAGCACAATGGCTTCATCTAAAATAAAAAAAAAATCTTTCCTACCTTAAAGTAGCTTTATGTATATGTATAAAACAGTTCGTGGTAACGAACTGTAGTAAGGAGCGACCCGGCTCAATAGTAAACGTAACTCTAAAAAACGGAATTTGGATGCTAAAATATACATCAAAAGAATCAGATTTTTATGCTGATTTTAAATATATAAGTTTCATCAAATTTAGTCTTTGTCATCAAAAGTTACGAGCCTGGAAAAATTTGCCTTATTTTAGGAAATAGGGGAAAACACTCCCTAAAAGTCACAGAATCTTAACGAAAATCTCACCGTCGCATTCGGCGTATCCGAGAACCCTATAGCAAAATTTTCAAGCTCATATCTACAAAAGTGTGGAATTTCGTATTTTTTGCCAGAAGACAAATCACGGGTGCGTGTTTATTTGTTTGTTTGTTTTGTTTTTTTCCCCAGGGGTCATCGTATCGACCAAGTGGTCCTAGAATGTCGCAAGAGGGCTCATTCTAACGGAAATGAAAAGTTCTAGTGCCCTTTTTAAGTGACCAAAAAAATTGGAGGGCACCTACGCCCCCTCCCACGCTCATTTTTTCTCCAAAGTCAACAGATCAAAATTTTGAGATAGCCATTTTGTTCAGCATAGTCAAAAACCATAATAGCTATGTCTTTGGGAATGACTTACTCCCCCACAGTCCCTGGGGGAGGGGCTGCAAGTTACAAACTTCGACCAGTGTTTACATATAATAATGGTTATTGGCAAGTGTACAGTCGTTTTCAGGGGATTTTTTTTGGTTTTGGGGGTGGGGTTGAGGGTAGGGGGCTATGTGGGAGGATCTTTCCTTGGAGAAATATGTCATGAGGGAACAGAAATTCAATTAAAAGGGCGCAGAATTTTCTAAAATTACTATAAAAAAAACAATGAAAAAATAAACATTGAAAAGTTTTATTTCAATTGAAAGTAAAGAGTAGCATTGAAACTTAAAACGAACAGAGATTATTACGCATATGAGGGGTTCTAAAAATACTTTAGAATAAAGAGTGAGGTATTTAGGAGGAGATAAATACCTCGCTCTTTATGCTATAGTATTTTTAGTAATTTCAACTATTTATTCTACGGCCTTTCTGATTCAGGGGTCATTCTTAAAGAATTGGGACAAAACTTACGATTTAGTGTAAAGAACGAGGTATTAACAAGGGTACAAACCCCCTCATGTACATAATAAAAATTAAAGAATATAAAAGTTTGTTACGTAAGTTACGTATATTTTTTACTAATAAAAAAATTCGTTAAAAATTAAAATTTATAGTTGCCTTTTTATGTAACCGAAAAAAATTGAATGGCAACTAGGCCTCCTTCCCCATCCCTTATTTCTCAAAATCTTCTGATCAAAACTAAGAGAAAGCCATTTAGCCAAAAAAGGAATTAATATGCAAATTTCATTGTGTGGAGAGCCAAAATCAAACATGCATTAATTCAAAAACGTTCAGAAATTACATAAAAAAGGACTAGTTTTTTTAACTGAAAGTAAGGAGCGACATTAAAACTTAAAACGAACAGAAATTACTCCGTATATGAAATGGGTTGTCCCCTCCGCAATCCCTCGCTCTTTACGCTAAAGTTTGACTCTTTGCCACAATTCTGCTTTTTAAAACAATTAAAAGCTTTAGCGTAAAGAGCGAGGGATTGCGGAGGGGACAACCTATTTCATATACGGAGTAATTTCTGTTCGTTTTAAGTTTTAATGTCGCTCCTTACTTTCAGTTAAAAAAAACTAGTTTTTTTTATGTAACTATAAAAAGAAGGAAAATAATTGGTCGGCCAAACCCTGATGAAAAATTAAATTCAAGGGAATTAGACCCAATCACCAACTTCTCAATTTGACTCAAATTTATAACTTACTGTTTACTAGGGACCAAAAGCTCATTCGTGGATCCCATCTCAACCAATTCAACCTTTCTTCTTTGCTCACGCAGTTTTTGGGGCTATTTTTGGGAACCAGATAATTGGCCTTCGCCCATTATTGTATGTCTTTGCACCCCGACCTATTTTTTGTCTTGTTCCGTTGTGATTTGGCAGCAGTATTTTATTTAAACAGTCTATAATCGTCCGGCTGGTTTCAAAACTAAATACTGTACCTCTCAAGTTTTTACTCAAAAGTAGAATGGTTGGCGGCACGTTGAGCCACAGATGTGCCAATAGGATTAAAATTCTCTCACGGCACCATTCTGCCTGAGGCCAAAACAGCTAAAAACAGTCCTCTTCCCTTTCAATTTGTTTATTGCTTCACTCTTTACACCCTCCTATAAAGTACCTATGCACTTTAAATACTTTCTTGAGACTTATCCCATCTCTTCAAAAGGACGTTCTCCTATTTGTTTTACAGAAGAATTGCCAAAAAGAAAAACTTTCGCTAACCTGCCATCCTTCATTTGTAATACCTTGCCAGGTATCTAAACCTTTCTTTTATTGTAGTACTTGAAAGTAAAACTGAATCACATTCTTCGTACTGCTTACGGTTTGATCCTCAGTGCTAGGATGAGTGACCATTAGTAGTAGTAGCTACTGCTTAAATGTGATCGAATTTTCAAAACTATCTCTAGATAGTTTTAATTTGAAAATAATTAGCATAATTATCCCCCTCAAAATTCAAAAGTGCAAACATTTCAGACCCAGACTAGGCCACTATCATTTCCTCTCAGTTGGAAGCCTTAACTGCCTATTCTTCCAAAACTATTAGTAATAATAATCCATCATAGACAAAAAATAGAAGCCATTCAGTTGATCGATCTAATACACTTTTTTCTAGTATAAGAGACTTAGTCTCCTTAATAAAATTTGCCAAAACTACTATCGCACCCTAAACTCTCGAAAACTCTAAACATGTATTTCATTTTAAACATAATTTTTGGTAAACAGCCTTTTGAAAACAAAAAAATAACTATTACGTGTATGAGGGCGCTACTCTCTCTCCTTGAACACTTGCTCTTTGCGCTTAAGTCTTAAAGTTTTTTAAAATACTCCACATTCAGATTCAACGGTCATGTTTTTTGGCCAGTCTTTCTTAAACTATAGCGACCAAAATTCAAACTTTAGTGTATAGAGCAAGGGTGGAGGAGGGGAGCCCTCCTCATATAGGGAATAATTTCTGTTCAATTTTAAGTTTTAATGTTTCTCATTACTTTCGGTTGACACAACTGCTGTTTTTTTTTATATAATTTCTGATCGTTTCTCCAAGTAATTCCGATTTTCAACAGCATTGGAATTTGAAGAGCATTTGTCATCATGATAGTTTCAAACCTAATTTGTAAAAAATACTTTTTTTCCTGCAGGAATTGGCTAGATGCTTTACTTTTCTTTTTTTTTTCATATTAGACTGCCACTTGGACTATCAAGAGCATGCTTATTTCTTGCATTATTTTGCCTAATAGTGTTAGTTTAATAGCGTTAAGGAAATAGGGATGTAGGACTGCTAAAGTATATTTTTTAATGCTAGGGTTAGATCGGCTTTGCATTACTGGGCGGAGCTTTTGAGGTTTAATGAGGGGCTAAATTTAGAAACAATAGAGGCAGTTGATATTTTGCAAGCGTATGTTAGGCCTTGATAATAAGTTTAATAGGTTAGTGCTGAGAGGGGATATAGGAATAAAGTGTACGAGACAGAGTAGGTTGGTTAGTATAGCTAAATATTTTGAAAGGGTGTCATCGATAGAAGATAGTAGGCTACTTAAACAAGTATTTTTAATGATGCTTCAAGATAGGAGGAAGGATTCGTGACCAAATCAGTTGCTACTAGGCTAGAGTCTCAGGAAGTTCAGGTTTGACAAGATGAGAAGGCCACCTCGCCGTCCCTTCGGCTATATGTGGCGGTCAAGGAGAACTGGAGCAAAGAAATTTACCTAAAATGGGATTGACTCCGGATGTTCTGAAATGGGTAATGTATTTAAAAGGGAATTTTATGCCTCTTCGAGAACTTAGGAAATATTTAGGGAGAAAAAGATTGAGGGATGGTCCTTACAGTTGCCCGATGTGAGAGAAATGGATGAGTCTTTCCATCATTTTTTAGGGGAATATAGGGAGTTGAGGGAGTTGCGCTTCAAAATATTTGGTAGGGAGGTTGGGGGGAGAGATTGGATCTTGGAAATTTTGAGACGTAGGTGCTACTTAAATATAAACAATATTGGAAAGTTCATCCGGATAGGTATGAGGTATCGTGATGATTTTCTGAAATAATTAGTTTTAGTGTCTTTTTGGTCTATGTTTTGTTGCTGTATCTATTCGCTTGTTTTGTGTATTTCACCGTGGCGCAATTGGGCTTTCGTGTGAATAAATCTATTCATCTATCTATCTATAGCTTATTGAGCTTTTCCAAGAAACTATTATATATAACAAGACCTCTGCCTGGGAAACTTTCAGATATATTTTGTCTTTGCGGGATCCAGCATGAAAAAATACTAGAAATTTCAATTAGTTCATCTTCAATTAAAGCAGAATTTCTGTAATTTGATAATTGTGCTTGTGCTTTATACACACTGCCTACAAATCCATGTAAGATTAACGGAAGTTAGATTTGATGCAGCAAACATTTGTATTGTCAACTAACAACGAAGGCTACCTGTCATTTGAACTCAATTAAAGAGTTAACTAAATGCTATAGTCTTGTGATATTTCTTGAAGTGTTAAAAAACGTTAATGATTTTCTTTTGACAGTCAAGGCTAAGCTTTGTAAAATTATCTTCGAACAAACCCAACTGAATTCTTGCTAGAACTAAATCTTTCAAAGTTCTAAGGAATCTCTAGCTTTGTACTATAAATAGGATCTTTATAGGGGTATCTTAAGCAAATCAAAGTTTAAATAAGGAGTATTTTACAGCAAGGTCATCTAACACACCCAATTGAACACACTTTTCTCATCTTCTCAGAAGACATACATCATTTCTTATCAATGCATGTCCTTTTTTATCAGTGAATAAAGACATTTGACTGTGAAGTTTTAGCAAGGAAAAAAAAATTGTTTTTCTACTAAACGTGTTTGTTTACGAGTACTTTTTTTCTAAATAACATGTGCTAACAAGAGTAAAACGAGTGGTTTGGTGGAGAGTTCAATGTGATTTAGAGACTAAATCATGGTGACCCTTTTTTTTAGTACTTCGGTGTACAAACTGTCAATTGTTTACACATAGGTTTGCTTGTGGAAAAGGGATGCATTTTTAATTTTGAGTGTCGAATTGGCTTAAAACTTTCAGGAACCATATCTGGGTGAAGAAAGTCACATATTTTTGGAAGGAAGGTCTGGAGTGCTAGGAACGTGGGCGAAAGCAGGGGGAAGGGGATTACGACCCCTCTAAAAATTGGGGACTATGAAATAATTATGAGGAAACCAAAGGAAGAGAAAAAAATAACGGTATCGCTTAATAAAACCAAGCTCTATGAGTTCATATCTTAATTTTGATAATTAGGTTATTGCTTCATGTATTTTTTGGTGATTATTTTCCTTTTTTCATTTTTATATACTTTTATTTTATTTGTCATGCCGTTTTCATTACCTTTCAAAAAAATAATCTCATTTCTTTGCTATCTGTCCAAAACCAGACAGTGAGTGCTGAAATATTCACCGTTTTTTCTGCGTCAGCAAAATTATCACGTTCATAACACTATAGTTTTACGATGTCTAAATTAAATTAAAAATAACAAGTTTTTTCAATTGAAAGTAAGGAAAAGTTTAAAAATTAAAACGAACTGAAGCCATTCCATATTTAAAAAGTACTATCCCTTCCTCAATTTCCCACTCGTTAATTTAACAGAAAATTAGTGCTTTAAAAATGCTAAATTTCCAAATCAATGGTTCTTGTATTTCAGAAAATTTTCTGAAATTTTCTTGTGTTTCTGGATGAAACCTCCACTGTAGGTTTCTCTGATATGATGGATATAATATCGTACATATTTGGGAGGCGACTCCCATTTTCTCGTAAATCAAGCAACCTTTTTTGGCTTGTAGCTTTCGATAAGCAACAATGTGCTTCATAAATTTTGTATATTTCAAACAAAACATCATAAAAAGCCAATTTTGTTGATGTATGACTTGTAATCAAAATTTTATTTTTAGAGAGTTGGTAAAATTGTCCCGAATCGCTCCTTGTTTGCTGTTTTTTACCTCGAACTGTTTGATAAGATTATCTTGTAA
The DNA here is from genome assembly GCF_032884065.1 of Artemia franciscana. Taxonomy (NCBI): domain Eukaryota; kingdom Metazoa; phylum Arthropoda; class Branchiopoda; order Anostraca; family Artemiidae; genus Artemia; species Artemia franciscana. The sequence goes on from NC_088863.1 coordinate 18,525,224, forward strand.
TAAACATTTTTTTTTTAATCTGTTCATTTCATTCAGTTAAGTTTGAGCATTGAAAAAAAGGGGATTGTTTTGACAGCTGAATTGTAACTTTAATTCCACCTTTTTTGGTCTAAGGATCCAGTAACAGTCAAATCACTTATTAGTTTGAACAGTAGTGGGAACATTTTGCATTCACAACAGTATCTGGTTGCCGGCTGAACAACGAACAACGAAACAACGAAAGCTCTGAAACTGCATCGCTGGAATCGTTAATGATGAAAATTTGCTGTAAAAGTCTCATGTCAATGAGATTTAATTTATAAATTGTCTAATACTATTTTAGTCTATTTTGATACTGAATATGAAAGAGGCGAGGTATCTTCTAAAGCTTTTGGGCACGGGTATCTCAGTGAGAAATATTAGAAATGCTTTGTTTGAAAATATTTATTCCGCAAATGGCAGAAAGTATCACTTAGTGATACAGTGATTGTGCCACTTTGCACAATCCCTTTTGTCACTTAAAAACGGTGCTAGAATATTCAATTTTCATTCTTGCAGATCCTCTCAATAATTATAAGACATTAACAGCCCCAAAAAAGAAAAACACACATGTATAAACATTCTTCTCCTGAAAAACACGATTTTCATGCTTCTAATAGGCACTTGAAATCTCAGCTAAAGGTTTCTCTGAATTGCTAAAGTTGGTGGTTCAACTTTCATCCATAGCGTTGTCCCTTTTTTGGGTGTTCTCAGGTTTGCAATTGTTGAATGCCAATAACTTTCTCAGAGCAACTTAAAACTGAATAAATTTTAAATGTTTAAAATCCACATAAGAAATATATTTCTATGATGCATATGATGTTATTAACATTTTTTATAGTGTGTTGCTTACTATTGGTACATGCCACAGCTTGCGGAAATTCTTGGGAAATATGAATTGTTGGTTTATGGTTTAGTATTATCTGTAGGAAGTACATTTTTTGATACCTGATTGCACTAAAGATAACTTTATTCCAGACAATTCCATCTTTGCTGAGAATCCCCCCCCCCATGTAAATTTCTTGAAGAAGATTCAGCCTGAAAAATTCTCCTTGACGTACTTCCATTTGAAAAAGACTTTAGGTCCTAATTATTTTTCCAATCATTCCAGAAATTCCCTTTTCCGTAGAAATCGCTTCCTGGAAATCAAAACACGCAGAAAATTTCCCTCGGACAATTACCCTGGAACATCTCCACACGCAAAGTGAATAGGGAAGCACAAAGTAAGACAAATAAAAAGAATTTCGCATAGGAATTCTGTCAAATTCCCGAGTGAAAAACTTCCCTGGAAAATTCACACCCATAAATTTCCCTCTACACAAAAAATTATCCTCATGGAAACCCATCCCAAGCACAAAATCACTCCTCCCACCGAAAAATATCTGTATAATTCCCAATAAAAAATACTATATGTAAACAATAGGGAAATTTACTAAAAATTTGCTAGATTAACTAAAAAAAGTGTTTTTAAACTGAAAGTAAGGAGCAACATCAATACTAAAAAAGAACTGAAACTATTCCGCATATAAAGGGGTTGCCTCCCTTCTCAATACCTTGCTCTTTATGCTAAAGCTTTTAGCACTTTTCTAAAATTTTATTATTCCAATTAAACAGCCTTTGTGTTTCAGGAGTCGTTCTTAAAAATTGGGACAAACAGTCAAACTTTAGCGTAAAGAGAAAAGTTTCGAAGAAGGCCAACCTCTCCATATACTGAATATCATGTGTTTGTTTTGAGTTTTTTTTTTTTTCAAATAACCACATGGTAAAGATGAATTCTATAATTGTTTAGTTCATTAATTTTTTTTTTCTTTTTTTTTGCAATGTGTTAATATTTGTGATTTGGTAAATTTTATCATATTTAGTTTACCTATTGTTGCTAAAAAGAGGGATATATTAACAGGATAAGCTTGTTTTGGTGTTACTTGGTTGTTTTACATTTGCTGTTTTTTTTTTCATAGACATGTATTTTAGGGGTGATACCTGACACGGGGATGCCACGGATATTCTGTGGTAGCCACAACACTTGGCTGGGTAGAGAATTTAAAGTGGCGAAACCCTATAGGCCAGTGTATTCTCCTGATGAACCCTTGTGTTGGGTTGTTGCCTCTGAATTATTTGTATTTATTATTTTTTCTATTGTTTGGTAAATGACGACTTATACTTATTGACGATATGACTGCCTGTCCATGGATTATTCTTTATGGTTGATTGTGTTTGGCTGTGCTGTTTGACCTGTGTGATTGTATGGATGAGTAGGGTTAAGGCCTCATTCAAGTGCTGGTCTATATTAATCACTAATTTAGGAAAACAGTCTTCCTTTTCTCCTTCTGTCTTTTTTTTTTTTTTTTTTTTTTTTTTTTTTATGAGTTTGTGCTGTTGCATTGGTGATTTTTCTTTTCATGATATTATTCCAGGTTAGATCCAGTGCTGGTGGAGAAAATGTTTTAGTTTTCTCCCCGACAGACCTTTACCCTGGTCCAGGTTTTTAACCTGATATTGTTAATTATTGGTGAGATGGCACTTATGCAAATTTCATGTTCTTTCATTTTTTTTTCTTTTTTTTTATGTATTTATTGACCTATTGACCTATTGACCTTGGCATGTTTTTTGGACTTTGATTGTTGGATTTTGATTTGGATGTTGGTTTGTTTTGGATTTATTTTCAATAGCTTTTAATGCAACAAAACACAAATATTAGCCTCGGAAATCGGAACGATTTTTTGAAAGTTAGTAAGTGTAAGTCGTTGTTTTCTTTGCCAAGATCATTTTATCCCACGGACTTTTGTTAAGAGTACATTGTATAATAAAAATTTTGCATGCAAGTTACGTGGTAATGTTAATTGTAGAACAACCAATGTAATTTACCTATTAGAATGTAGGAAATGCTGCCTACAATATGTGGGGGAAACAACTAATAATATATATAAAAGATTTTCTGGACACAAGACAACAGTTAATAATGAAAAAACTAATAACTATCTAGTTCAACATTGTAATAATGGTAAATGTTCCATATCAGATATAACTGTCACAATTTTAGAAAATTTAGAGTTAGAAAATTTAAATAAAGAAGAGAAGAATAATAGACTACGTAAACAGGAGGATTTCTGGATCCATACTCTTGGTACAGCTTATCCTTTTGGGCTAAATGATCGTGTAACAAAATATGGTGACATGTCTCAGGTTGTTGTTAAATGTATTGATGGTTTTATGGACCATCCTTCTTTTACTTGTCCTACTAAACGTAAAAAACGTCGAGAGGACATAGGAAAAATATTTAAAAAATGAATTAGATTTACATATGCTTTCTATAGATCTACACCAGCTACTTGAATCTAGGGGTATGATTTCTGTAATAAAATGTCTAAATAATTTATCCAAGAGGAATTTAATCAAACTTTTCTGGATTGTTAAGAATAATACAGCTCTTGAATATAATTTTAAAGTAATATGTGATACAATTTGCATTCTAACTAAAACGAAATTTATTTCAAAAAAGAAAAAGTTTGATAAGATTGGTAATAAGGATAACAGATTATATTTACCTATTAATTTTACTTGTAAGCAGATTGAAGATATTAATTTACCAGAAATTTTAAATCAGCCGCCTTTCGAAACAGGCCCTTCCTAGTAATTTGAATTATAATGATAGTCCAGTTATAACTTATAAATTTTCGATAACTATTGGACAAATTATTTTTAATTATAATTTAATACTTAAAAGATTAGATAGTGATATAAATTGGAAACCGGTGCACACTCGTGCCTCTATAAAGAGGCGACACAGGACAATGTTAAGCGATCTTCGGTTCCAGTGGTCGCAGACGAATGGGGAGGAATGCATTTCGTAGCCCGAGCTCCAACTAAGAAACCTGCAAAATTTCATCCCCCTCCAACTTTTTCTTCATGGGGAAAATCTGGCCGAAAGTTTCGACCTGTCAACCCAAGCCCCCCTTTAACGTTGTCCGATCGGGCTGAAATTCACAAGTTAAGGTCCCCTAGGGCCCAGGAGCTTATCCGCGAAATTTCAGCTTGATCCGATAACTCCTTCCCTGTTTTCCAGAAACCACGCATAGCCACTTAAAATTCATTTACTTTTTTTTTCTAGACGCCTACAGGTCACATCCGACATCGGATCTGGGTGTACGAAGACTCATTCGATGCGGAATTCTCCGAGTAAGTGCCCATGAAAGTTTCGTAGGAAAATCTTAACCCCCCGAAAGTTTCGACCCTCCAACCCCCCCCCCCCCCACCCCTTTTAACGTTGTCCGATCGGGCTGAAATTCACAAGTTAAGGTCCCCTACGGCCCAGGAGCTTATCTGCGAAATTTCAGCTTGATCCGATAACTCCTTCCCTGTTTTCCAGAAACCACCCATTAGCTATTTAAATTAACGGATTTCTCTCCATAAGAGCCCATGTTAATTTAAAATTTTTAAAAGCTATTGAAAAGTTATATTTACACACATGCAAGTTATTAGCTCAGTTGGTAGAGCGTGAGACATTTAATCCTTGGGTCAAGGGTTCAAGTCCCTTACGGGCGGTTTTTTTCACAACATCAAAAAAATTTTGATAACACCTGGACAGCTTATCATTTGAGAGATAACAGAATATTAGCTTCTTATGAGCAAAAGAAACATTTCGGTCATTCTATCTATTTTTTTTTCTATTTTATACAATGATTTAAAAGCGGGGGGGGGGGTTCCTCTCCTAATTCCTGTACGAGGAGTACAGGAATTATTAAATTACATCCACCATGGATTGTAGAAAAACGTACAGAATTAATATGAAAAAAAATTAAACCTGTACAAAAGAGTCTTTAAAAGCGGGGGGTTTGCCTCTCCTAATAGTCTTCTTATAGTCCTAATAGTCTAATAGACCCATGTTAATTTTTGAAATTCTTAAAAGTTACGAATATCAACATTCAAGTACATCAAAATAATCAGCTCGGCACGGTGAGAATGACTGCAAGCATCATAAAAATCCAGCTCCATTCCAGAAAATTTTTTGATAACACCTGGACAGCTTATCATTTGAGAGATAACAGAATATTAGCTTCTTATGAGCAAAAGAAACATTTCGGTCATTCTATCTATTTTTTTTCTATTTTATACAATGATTTAAAAGCGGGAGGGGGCGGCAGCCACCCAAGTTCCTCTCCTAATTCCTGTACGAGGAGTACAGGAATTATTAAATTACATCCACCATGGATTGTAGAAAAACGTACAGAAATAATATGAAAAAAACTTCGTTTTCTTAAAGAGTTAAAGAGGCTGCGTCCCAAAGTCGAACCTTAAAACGTACAGGAATTAGAAGAGGCAGTTGGGGGGCTGCCGCCCCCCAAACCCCCAGCTTTTAAAGACTCTTTTGTACAGGTTTTTTGTTTTTTTGCTAACCCCCAGCTCTTGGCTTCGGAAAGGCCCTCTTTTAATTAACAAAAAATTGAAATGAATGAATAATCGAATAACTTCGAAAAATGTTAAACACAAGAGGACAGGAGAACCATTGCGCCGAAACTAGTAATTAGTAACAATGAAGTCTCCCCCCCCCCCAAAAAAAAAAACCTGTACAAAAGAGTCTTTAAAAGCTGGGGGTTTGGGGGGCAGCAGCCCCCCAACTGCCTCTTCTAATTCCTGTACGTTTTAAGGTTCGACTTTGGGACGCAGCCTCTTTAACTCTTTAAGAAAACGAAGTTTTTTTCATATTATAATTGTAAGCAACTTGGCCCATTTGTAAATCCTACTTACAAACATGTTATAAGAGGGGACTTGTCAATAATAAAGCAAGATGATCTTCAAATTATAATTAATAAAGGGGCTAATTTCCGTCTTTCTCATCATCTGAAACCTTCGAGTGTTCTTGATGGCTTGGAAAATGATTTTGATTTATTTATTGATAAGTGGTGTAAGAAAGAGAATAAAAGTAAAGAGAGTTTTCAAAGTTGGAAGAATTTAATTATTAGCAGAATAAGAAATAAAATATATTCTAATTTAAAAAATAGTAACACTAAATCATTATTTTATAATGCGAAGATTAAACAAGCAATTGCTAATCGACAGAATGAATTTGTAATTGTGCCAGTGGATAAAGCTAATAATAATTTTGCCATAATTTGTCAGAAGCTGTATTGTGATATCTTAAAAAGGGAGTTATGCACAACTAATGTTTACGAAAAGGTAAATTTAGAGGATGAGAATTTAATTGAAAAGACTGAAGAAATACTTTTAAAAAATTTTAATATTAAAATAAATGACAATGATAAAAAGTTCCCTTTCCTATATTGGACTGTAAAATTTCATAAGAATCCCCCTAAACCACGGTTTATTGCTGGAGCAGCTAAATGTCCAACCCGCATTGTAAATAAACTTAAAACCTATTGTTCTGGTATTAAAAAGTTTTCGAATTTTAATCCATATTGGAGTGTTAATAATTCACTGCAGGTGATAGAGTCTTTAACAATGGTTTCAGCTAAAAGAATTGAGTCTTTCGATTTTGCGACAATGTATACTAATTTATCACTTAATGTAGTGTTAGATAATTTAAAAGCTATTATCAAGAAATCTTTCCTCGTATCTAGTAAAAGGTTCTAAAAAATAGACACTTATAATAAAAAAGCTATATGGACAAATTGCTTTAATACCACAGTTAACTTGAGATGTTACAGCTTGGATATGATTTTTGAGTTATTAGAATTTGTTTTATACAATACTTATATAAGATTTGGGGGTGATTTGTACAAGCAAATCGTGGGAATTCCCGTGGGGGGGGGGGGGGGGAATGCCAGCCCATTTACAGCTGACTTGTTTTTAAGTCAACTAGAATATAAATATATGATGGATAAGAATAATCCAAATAATTTAAAACATGTTTTGTCAAATAATAAAAGATATTTAGATGATATTTTGGTCTTAAATTGTAACGATTTCATTGATATTTCTAAAAATATATATCCATCTGAGCTTACTCTTGAACCTAGTCATGGCGCTGGTCATGAAGATCATTTCTTAGATTTAAATGTAAATATTTGTGATAATAATAAATTAAGTTTTAAAATGTATAATAAAACGGATGATTTTGATTTTGAAGTGATTAGTTTCCCATTCCCTGAAAGTAATATACACTCAAATATCACATATTCTGCGTTTTTCTCACAGTTACTTCGTTATGCAAGGATTTGTAGTAATTATATTGATTTTAAAAATAGATGTAAAATCTTAAGCCAAAAATTGATATCAAGAGGTTTTTCTGCAAATAAATTAACTTGGCAATTTAAAAAATTTAGTTTTCATTATAACGAACTTTTAAATAAATATCAAAAGAATTATCTGGAAAAACTTAAAGAAATTTTTAACTAATTTCTGAGGTTCGACAAATGATGACGCAGCGCCATTTATTTTGAATTTTGTTTCTAATAGAGCAGATTTTTTTTTTTTAAATAACCACATGGTAAAGATGAATTCTACAATTGTTTAGTTCATTAAATTTTTTTTTTTTTTTTTTTTTTTTTGCAATGTGTTAATATTTATGATTTGGTAAATTTTATCGTATTTAGTTTACCTATCGTTGCTAAAAAGAGGGATATATATATTTTTTTTTTTTATGAGTTTGTGCTGTTGCATTGGTGATTTCTCTTTTCATGATATATATATATATATATATATATATATATATATATATATATATATATATATATATATATATATATATATTGATATCAAAATTCTGTTTTATTGAGTTTCGGTTACTATTGTGCCGCGTCGTTTTTTACTTACAGTTCCTTACCACAAACTATTTTATCCATCTGAGAAAAACCCGAAAGTTCTTTTAATGAGTTTCAAGCAAATATTATAAGGAATGGCGTAATAACATGGTTCTATATAATATGCTGGAAAAGGATGCTTAGTACGATTCAAGAAGGTTTTCGAGAAGGTTTAACAAGTTAAGACCTTATCATAAATAATATTGTGGTCTTATCAAAGGGTTCATGGTAATGAACCGTAAGTAAAGAGCGACTCGGCCCAATAATGGTCAAAACTCTGAAAAAGAATTTTTAAAACAATTACCACATCAAAAGAATTGACTTTTTATTCTGACTCCAGATAAATATAATTCATTAAACTTAATTCTACCATCAAAAGACACGAGCCTGAGAAAATTCACCTGGTTTCTAAAAAATGAGAGAAACAATACCCCAAAAATTTGCTAATTTTCAAATATATTTGCCCAACTGAGCGTGATGAACAGTGAATCCTCTGGTAAAACCTCAACAGCTTGACTTTAGTAACATGAGAGGTGTAGCATAAGTGTGTTTTTCCCACCTAATGCCAGTTTTTTCTTCTCACTCAATTGAACTATCTGTCTTGGCTTTTTTTTACAATTAGCCATGACTTGATGCCCACTACTATTCCATTTTAATTCAGTAATTTTATAGTTTAAGAGGCGTATCTGATACCATTTCTCTAGCGCAATCCCAAGTAGGAAAAATCGAATGATAAACTCAGCTGAAATCACGAACAGAAATGGGTAGTAACAATAGATGGCGGTACTTCCGGTCCCAACTTTTTTGTTTCTGTAATTTTTTCTATTATCACTCAAAGAAGATATATTGGCCGTGGGGCTGGGTAACTGCTGCATATATTTAACATTTATAGATTTTAGTCCATCTTCAATTTGAAACTGGTGCCTGCCTGCTTGCCTGCTAGAACGGAGCTTTCCGCTCGAAAGCAGAACATGATTTGATGAAACGAAAGCTTGACTGCATAACTTCAGACAGTCCTCTCTGACATAGGCTATAAAACTCCACTTCACTTCACACGCTATAGGCTCTGGCTCAAGGACAAGCAAAAATCATCCTTTTTGGCCCCAGGCAAGAGCTCTACGAAGCTTTCCAAAATGCAAAGTCATATTCATCAATCCGGCCTAAAGATCCATACTTTCTGTAAAAACTGCAGAGGTTAGACCCTTACCACTTTCTAGGAATAAGCTGAAATCGGGATGCTAGGGAAAAAAACACGACAAAACCAAAGTGTTGCTCTCGCAACACAATGACACCATCAAATTCAGAATAGGAGAGAACCCACTTGTAGAGGTTTCAAAGTCCTATCTCCAAAGATGTGGAAATTTCCCCTATTAAAACTTCGGAAAAAACTTCCCCTCTCACGCCCCCTTTTTCCCCCCAAAAAAATGATCAGGCTTCTGTTTAGGTTTTTGTTATGTTTATTGTCGATGAACAAACCCTTTTCCTGTTAAAAAAAAAAAAAAATCAAGATAGCTATATGGTTCAGCAAAGTTGAAAGGGCTCAATAATTAAGCCTTTGGGGACGACAAGATCCCCACAACCCCATGGAAAAGCCCTGCAAGCTATGCAATATACCCATTGTATGTACAGATAATGTTTTGGTTGGGGAGGGAAGATTTTCTGCTGGGGATTTCTTATAGGGGGAAATTTTCCATGGGAGAATTTTCCTGCATTGGGAAGGAGGATGTGCCTGCATGATTTGAAAAATAATCAAAAATTAAACAAAAAGACAAGCTGTTTGAACTGAAAGTAAGGAATAACATTAAGATTTGAAACGAACAGAAGTTATTGAGTAACGTGAGGCGGGCTACGCTTTCTCAGCTCCTTACTCTTTACGCTGAGGTTTGACTTTTTGTCAAGATTCTTTAAAAACAACTGCTTTAACACAAGGGCCATTGAATAAGAAGCTTTTTAAAGCACTAAAAAGTTTCAAACAGTTCGTGGTAACGAACTGTAGTAAGGAGCGACCCGGCTCAATAGTAACCGAAACTCTAAAAAATGGAATTTTGATACCAATAGTTACATCAAAAGAATTGCATTTTAATGCTGATTTTAAATATACAAGTTTCATCAAGATCAGTCATACCCATCAAAAGTTAAGAGTCTGAGAAAATTTGCCTCATTTTAGAAAATAGGGGGAAACACCCCCTAAAAGTCAAACAATCTTACAAATCAACAAACAACAAAAATCACACCATCAGATTCAGCGTATTAGAGAACCTTATTGTAGAATTTTCAAGCTCCTATCTACAATAATGTGGAATTTTTCGTTTTTTGCCAGAAGACAGATCACGGATGCGTGTTTATTTGTTTTCTTGCTTTTTTTGTTTTTTTGTTGTTTTTTCCCCAGGGGTGATCGTATCGACTGAGTGGTCCTAGAATCTTGCGAGAGGAATCATTCTAACAGAAATTAAAAATTCTAGTGCCCTTTTTAAGTGACCAAAAAAATTGGAGGACCCCTAGGCCCCCTTCCCACGCTCATTTTTTCCTTAAAGTCACCAGATCAAAATTCTGAGATAGCCATTTTATTCACCATAGTCGAAAAAACTAATAACTATGTCTTTAGGGACGACTTACTCCCCCGCAGTCCCCTTGGGAGGGGCTGCAAGTTGAAAACTTTGACCTGTGTTTACATATAGTAATGGTTACTGGGAAGTGTACAGACGTTTTCAGGGGGATTTTTTTAGTTTAGGGGGGAGAGTTGAGGGGGGGGGGGGTGTTACGTGGGAGGATATTTCCATGGAGAGACTTCTCACGGTAAAAGAAAATTTCAATGAAGGGGGCAAAGGATTTTCTAGCTTTATTTGAAAAAACAATGAAAAAATAAATATGAAAAGTTTTTTCTACTGAAAGTAAGGAGCAGCATTAAAACTTAAAACGAACAAAAATTATTACGCATATGAGGGGTTTACCTCCTCGTTATACCTCACTCTTTCCGCTAAAGTATTTTTAGTAATTTCAACTATTTATTCTACGGCCTGTGTGATTCAGAGGTCATTCTTAAGGAATTGGGAGACAATCTAAGCTTTACAGTAAAGAGCGAGGTATTGACGAGGGTTGAACCCCCTCATATACGCAATAAAAACATACGAATATAGAAGTTCGTTACGTAAGTTAATTCGTAAGTTATGTATATTTTTTACCAATGAAAATGTTTGTAAAAAATTAAAAGTTCTAGTTGCTTTTTTAAGTAATCAAAAACTTGGAGGGCAACTAGGCCTCCTTCTTCGCTTCTTTTTTCTCAAAATCGTCCGATTAATTGCAATTAATTAAAATGCAAATTTCGTTCTAATTATTTATGTGCGGAGAGCCAAGATCAAAACATGCATTAATTCAAAAACGTCCATAAATTAAATAAAAAAAACAAGTTTTTGTAACGGTAAGTAAGGAGCGACATTAAAACTTAAAACGAACAGAAATTACTCCGTATATGAAAGGGACTTTTCCTCCTCAACGCCCCGCTCTTTACGCTAAGGTTTCTTACTGTTTTAAAAAGTAGAGTTAAGAGAAAGGGTCAAACTTTAGCGTGAAGAGTGAGGCATTGAGGAGAAAAAGTTCCTTTCATATACGGAGTAATTTCTGTTCGTTTTAAGTTTTAATGTCGCTCCTTACTTACCCTTACAAAAACTTGTTTTTTTTATTTAATTAGCGTAAAAAGCGACGACTGAGAATGGATCATCCCCCCTCATGTGCGGAATAATATCCGTCTGTTTTAAGTTTTAATGTTGCTTCTTACTTTTAGCTTGAAAAACCTTGTATTTTTTTTATCGAATATGGCAACAAGGTGTATCTTAAAGCTTAAAGTAGGCCTACTCAAAATATAATGTGTTAGAGTAACAGTTAGCATAGGATAATATATGATTTTTTGCAAAAAGCCTGCAGGCCATAACAAACTATATATTACAAAAGCGCAGAAAGGCTTACGAAGTGGTATGTTCATGTTTTAGGTAGCCAATTGCTCGAAACAGGAATTTACTGAAACCCCTATTGGAGAAGCTCTAGCAAAAGACTAGAATCAAACAGTTCGTGGTAACGAACTGTAATAAGGAGCGACCAGGCTCAATAGTAACCGAAACTCTAAAAAATGGAATTTTGATACCAATAGTTACATCAAAAGAATGGCATTTTAATGCTGATTTTAAATATACAAGTTTCATCAAGTTTTGTTTTACCCATCAAAAGTTACGAGCCTGAGAAAATTTGCCTCATTTTAGAAAATAGGGGGAAACACCCCCTAAAACATACGATCTTAACGAAAATCACACCATCAGATTTTGCGTATCAGAGAACCTTTTTGAGGAAGTTTCAAGCCCCTATCTACAAAAATGTGGAATTTCGCATTTTTTGCCAGAAGACGAATCGCGGATGCGTGTTTATTTGTTTTTTTGTTTGTTTTTTTTTCTTAGGGGTGATCGTATCGACACAGTGGTCCTAGAATGTCGCAAAAGGGCTCATTCTTATGGAAATTAAAAGCTCTAGTGCCCTTTTTAACTGACCAAAAAATTGGGGGGCACCTAGGCCCCCTCCCACGCTCATTTTTCCTCAAATTCACCGGATCAAAATTCTGAGATAGCCATTTTATTCACCATAGTTGAAAAACCCAATAACTATGTCTTTGGGGACGACTGACTCCCCCACAGTCCCCGTGGGAGGGGCTGCAAGTTACAAACTTTGACCTGTGTTTACATATAGTAATGGTTACTGGGAAGTGTACAGACGTTTTCAGTGGGATTTTTTTTGTTTTGGGGGGATATTTGAGGGGGGAGGGTTACCCCGGAGGATCTTTCCATGGAGGAACTTCTCATAGGGGAAGAGACTTTCAATCAATTAAATAATTTATTTAAAAAATAAATATGAAAAGTTTTTTCTACTGAAAGTGAGAAGCAGCATTAAAACTTAAAACGAACAGAAATTATTACGCATATAAGGGGTTTACCTCCTCGTAATACCTCGCTCTTTACGCTAAAGTATTTTTAGTAATTTCAACTATTTATTCTACGGCTTTTGTGATTCAGGGGTCATTCTTAAGGAATTGGGACAAAATTTAAGCTTTAATGTAAAGACTGAGGTATCGACGAGGGGTGAGCCCCCTCATATACGCAATAAAAACATACGAATATAGGAGTTCGCTACGTAATTTAATTCGTAAGTTACGTATATTTTTTACTTATGAAAACGTTCGTAAAATATTATAAGTTATAGTTGGCTTTTTAAGTAATCAAAAAATTGGAGGGCAACTAGGCCTCCTCCCTCGCTCCTTTTTTCTCAAAATTTTCCGATTAAAACTATGAAAAAGCCATTTAGCCCCAAAAAATTAATATTCAAATTTCAATTTAATTACTTATGTGCGGAGAGCCAAGATCAAACCATGCATTAATTCAAAAACGTCCAGAAACTAAACAAAAAAACAAGTTTTTTTAAACGAAAGTAAGGAGCGACATTAAAACTTAAAACGAACAGAAATTACTCCGTATATGAAAGGGGCTTTTGCTCCTCAATACCCCGCTCTTTACGCTAAAGTTGTTTACTGTTTTAAAATGTAGAGTTAAGAAAAAGAGTCAAACTTTAGCGTAAAGAGCGGGGCGTTGAGGAGGAAAAGCCCCTGTTCGTTTTAAGTTTTAATGTGGCTCCTTACTTTCATTTAAAAAAACTTGTTTTTTTTGTTTAATTTTCTTAAAGAGCAGTTTGAGTAAATGCGATAGCACTACGTAAGATACTTTTTTTTGTGTGTGGCAGTCATTAATGACAAAGCGATCCTTTCTTTACTGGACTAAGAGAATTGTGCGTAAGACCAGGAGCATCAGTTCACAAAAATGAAGGGTGGTTAGTTTTTTTTATTAAAAAAAAAAATAAAGACCCAAAACAGGCATTTTTTTATTTTAGGGGACGGTGGGGGCACTTTTAGTCTTTTTTGAATCCATTTATGTAAACGTGAAAAAAAAAAATTATGTCTAGAAAGCGGGGTGAAATCCTGACATTGGTGTATAAAAGCACACCTTATTCATCAGATACAATGAACGCACTAATAACGTCACTTTATTGATGGTTTCATGTTTTTAAGATACTATTTCCTTCAAATTTATCATACTGAATAAACGATATTTATGATCATTCTTGAGAATTTTGAATCAAGCATCTATTTAGCGCAAGCATAGTAGACAATGATAAATGCTAAATTGACCTGGCAAATTTTTGAATTCACTAGACCACCCTCCTAAAATTAAATTAAAACCTTGAAACTCTTGAAATATCTTTTAATAATTCCTTGTTTTGTTTTCTTTTTTCTTTTTTCTCAGACGAAATGAGTAAAGCCTGTATTGAAATTTTAAAAATCGTTTTACCTTAAGAATAATTTTGAAGGACCAAAGCTTAAGAAAATCAAAAACGGTTAAACAAAGAACTTGGTGGAAAGTGAGGTGAGAAGTTAAGAGTGAAGAGTATTTTCTTTCTTTTTTGAAATAGACTTAGTGCCACTGCTCCTATTCAAGACGGGGAGAGAATCCTAAATCTATCCGAATAACCCTCAGTAAGGTTTGGGATTTTAATACCTCTAGAAGGATTTTTCTAACCACACCATCGAAGTAAGCATGCAGTATTACATTAGCCTACAGCTAAGTACTCCTCTTAGATTTATTTAACCTCTAAAGAGGTTACACCTCTTTAGATTTATCACAGCTTTCATTCGAAACAAAAAGTGACGTCTCAGGACTTTAGTTTGTTGTACCGTTTTGGCTAAACTTAACCTGCATCTGGGCTAATTAAGAAAGACCTATCAATTGTATAATATTAACAATTTCCAAATGTATCCCGTCTGTTTAAACATTTGTATTTATTATTACTTTCGCAGTGATAGGTTTGTTTTGCCCTAAAATTATATTTCGGCGGATATGTCTATTTAAAACATTATTCCTAGTTGTTTTTTTTACTTTTGTTTTGAGTTATTTTAATCAGGCAAATTACTATTCATTGACCCTTTATACAATAGAAACAAACGATTTTTAGGGCACTTCGTATTTACCAAGTGACATATAGTAATCGGAATATCTGTCCGTCTCTCTGTCTGTCGGTCTGTCGGTCCCGGTTTTGCTAGTTCAGGCACTTCCAGATACACTAGGACGATGAAAGTTGGCAGGTGTATCAGAAACCAGACCAGATTAAATTGGCAATAGTCGCTTCCTTGATTAGACCATCTAGGGAGAAGTGGAAGGACGGTTAATTCGGAAAAATTCGAAAGAATGAGGTATCTTCAACTTACGAACGGTGTATCAGATCTTAATGAAATTTGATATTTAAAAGGACCCTGTGTCTCATAGCTCTCAATTTAAATCCCAACCGGATCCGGTAACATTGGAGGGGGGAACCAGAAATCTTGGAAAACGCTTAGAGTGGAGAGATCGGGATGAAACTTGGTGGAACAAACGTTACAATACTGAACGAGAAGCGACTACAGTAGCATTGTATTTGCAGGTTTATTTTTGTAATAATTGCGAATAAACAAAGAACAGCAAAATCGATAACTTTATTATCGAGTCTAATTTTAGGTTCCGACCTCGTCACAAGTGCCATATGAGCTCTTGTTTAGCTGTATTGCTGTATTGCTATAAATTCCGTTTTTTCTTTTTTTTACAAACACGCAGTTTCTCAACACTTATTTCTTTGTTTTTGACTGGGCCCCTATTTGCCCTTGCTTAGCATGGGAGCCTGCGTTTACCTCTGCAAAATCCCCCCTTCACGGAACATACCCCTGCCTGAAATACCTCCCCAGAAAATACCTCCATGGAAAACAGTGCGGAAAATACGCCCCCGCAGAAAACACCCCCGGAAACTAACCCACTACAGAAAATATTCCCCCAAGAAAAATTCCCCCGGAAAATATCCCCCCGTGGCTGATTGGTCTCAAATCACTTTCAACTTACAGAAAAGGACTAGACCTCTCAATTTCTGACGTAGAGCACCTTCCAAAGTTTCCGTGACCATGAGGTGGAGGAGGGAATGAGGAAGGGGGAGACCCCATCCTATAACGAATTAATTGTGCCCATTTTGGGGTTTAATGTTACCCGTTACTTTTATAACAACAGCGTAGACCATATTTATTCCTAGAAATCAAGAGGGACTAAATGTTAATATAACATTTTGATGTATTTTTAAAGTTTTTTAACTCCCCCCCCCATAAAAATGTCCTGGATACAGCTATGGGGATAATATATAAATTTCTACTCCCACCCCCTCCCTTGTCTCTACCTTATAACCAATTCTGTATTTATCTGAAGGCTCAGTGAGAGTTGGAATGTTGTGGCATTAACATATGCGCTTTAAGGCATCTCCCTCCCTAACTAACGACCAAACGTACAGAGAACCCCATCTTAGAGGTTTAAAGCCCTTATATAAAAATTTTGGAATTGTAAATCAGTAGAGAATTTACCTGAGACAGTAAAATTTACCTAGACCTTTAAAAATATTTCGGCTAGTTAGGGAGGAAGGGAGATATCTCAAAGTGTGTATTTTAATGCCAAAACATCTCAATGCTCATTGAACCTTCGGTTAAACACAAAATTAGTTCTAAGAGAGAGACAAGGGGAGGGTGAGGGTAGAAATTGATGTATTATCCCTAGGGCCGTATCGAGGACTTTTGTCTGGTTAGTTATTTTTTTCAGAAGGGGTACAAAAAACTTAAAAAAAAAAACACATCCAAAACGTGAAATTGATATTTAATCCCTCTTGATTTCTGGGAATATTTCTGGTCTATGCTGTTGTTATGAAAGTAAAGAGTAACATTAAACCCCAAATTAGTAGAATTTGTTCTGTATAGGAGGGGGGCTGTCCCTTCCTCGTCACCATCTCTGCCTTGTGGTCCAAACTTCGGAGTATGCTCCATGCGATTAGTAACTGAGAGTTCTAGTCCTTTTTTTATAATTCAAAAGTGATTGGGAGCTAACCATCCGGGGAGGGGGTATTTTCCGGGTGAATAAACGCCTAGTCCCACTAAGGACAGAGTGAAAACCGGTTTTTGGATAGCTGCTTTGACAGTTACAGGGTATTTTTCGAAGTTTTCGTAAATATGTTCTCACTAAGCAAACTTTTACTATTGAAACTTATCGAAATAATAGTTGTCATTCCTGATCAGCAGTGGATGCCAATTTTTCCTCACTAGACCCTTTTTTAACCGCGTGTTAAATTTACTGTTGGCCGTGGCTCATTCTCTACTGTTGGCTGTGGCTCATTCTCTACTGTTGGCCGTGGCTCATTCTCTACTGTTGGCTGTGGCTCATTCTCTACTGTTGGCCGTGGCTCATTCTCTACTGTTGGCCGTGGCTCATTCTTCTAAGCATTATGGTTACAGCTATCGCTGCAACCATAATGCTTGTGAAGATGCAGTTTTTCTCAATTTTTTTTTTTTTTTTAATAACGAACCGTAATATATCCCACACAGCTGGAATGGTAAAGAACGAACCACACGGGATCAGGCAGCAGAGTAACTCAAATACGACATCATACCCTAGAGGAACAACTTTTTAAAATACTCTTGTGTCATATTATATAGGCGTTTCATCGAGTTGTATATAAAGACAATTTTTGTCAAAAGTTCTATTTGATTTTAATATTTACTTCTAAAGGTGGGTTGCCTTGGCTAAGGACTTAAGGGTATATGTTTAAACAGTTGGACTAGGGGCCAGTGACCCATTTTCTTTTTCTTTTTTTTTACATTAAGTTCCTCTCGGCCCAAGGACTTACTGCTGTTAGTTTCAAATTAATTAGTGACAAGTCCTTTGCCCACTTTTGTCTCTTTTAACACATTCCCTCCTCCCCAAGCAAAACTTGTCATTAGTTGGGGTCACCCCA
This sequence comes from Artemia franciscana, assembly GCF_032884065.1. Lineage (NCBI taxonomy): Eukaryota > Metazoa > Arthropoda > Branchiopoda > Anostraca > Artemiidae > Artemia > Artemia franciscana. The sequence goes on from NC_088863.1 coordinate 18,542,878, forward strand.
CCTATCAAGAGGTTCCTCCCCTCCTCAATACCGTGATCTTCACACTTAAGTTTTTAGCATTTTTAAAAAATATCCTATTCTAGTTAAACAGCCGTTGCGTTTCAGGAGTCGTTCTTAAGAAAATTGGGACAAACAATCAAACCTTAGCCTAAAGAGTAAGGTATTGAGGAGGTGGCTACCCCGTGATAGATGGAGTAGTTTCTGTTCTTTTTAGTTGAAATGCTGCACCTTACTTTCAGTTGAAAAAAAAAACTTGTTCTTTTTTGTTTAGTTTCTGATCGTTTTCAAATAATGCCGAAAGACCTGGATCATCCTCCATGAAAAATTTATTACCCTCACATGAAACTCCTCTATGGAAAGTTTCACCACGTAAAATACACCTCCTCCCGAAATTTTTTTTCCGATTAATTCCATCCTTGCTGAAAATTCCCTCTCACCTCCGTAAAATTTCTTACAGACGATTCAGCATGAAAAATTCTTTTCAGCATACTTTGATTTCTAAGAGTTTAACCTATCACTCTAGAAAACCCCCTTCGTTGGAAACTCTTTCCCGGAAATCAGCACCCAATGAAAATATCCCCCTGAAAATTCCCCCGGATCATCTCCACATGCAAAATCGACTTGGCAAAGAGAAAGGAAGACAAATATAAATAATTTCATATAGCAATTCTGTCAAATCCCCCCAAGTGTAAAATTTCCTCTGGAAAGTTCACCCCAGAAACTTCCCTCCTCGCACAAAATTCTTTCCGTGGAAACCCACCCCAATCAAAATCCGACCGAAAAATGTCTGTATACTTTCCAATATTAAATACTATACGTAAACAATGGGCAAATTTCATAACTTACACCCCTTTCCCTACGGGCTATGGGGAATCATCTTACCCTCAAAGACATAGTTATTGGATCTTTCAACTATGCTGAACAAAATGGATATCTGAAAATTTTCATAGGACAACTTTGGGGATAAGGGGGCGTGGGAGGGGGGAGGTCTAATTGCCCTCCGATCTACTTTGTCACTTAAAAAGGGCATTGGAACTTCTAACATCCGTTTGAAACTTTTCTTAAAGGACCATTACTTCGATACGATCACCCCTGGAAAAAAACAAACAGAAACAAACAAATAAACACACATCCGTGATCTTTCTAGCGGGAAAAAAATACAGAACTTCACATTTTTGTATATAGGAGCTTCAACCTTCGACAATGGATTTCTCTGATGTGCTGAATTTGGTGGTGTGATCTTCATTGAGATTTTTGACTTTGGGGTGACTACTATGAACGAAATGGCAATCTTTAAATATTTATTAGACATCGTGGGTGTTACACGGAGGCCAGGTAGTAAGAAAAGGCACACAGAGGTAGGGGTTTTGTCGCTTTTTTGCACCTAAAAAAGGACGCTTGAACTTTCCATTTTCAATCAAGTTCGCCCTCTCTCCCTAGTTTCGAAGACTGCCTCTTCCACTGGGATATTACTAGCCAAAATGTTCGGGGGGGGAGGGCAGTGATTGATTTTACCGACTGGCTGATTATTTGTGCCGACCGTTTTCATCATTAATTAACTAAATTTCCATTTCCAATACGAAAATTTTGATCGCTATTCAGTCTAAAGAATCATACAATCTGAGGAAGAACAGCTGCTTAGTTCTTTTTCCCATAAAAAGCACATGAACAACGACATAGTGACCTAGTGAAAGAATGTCACTAGGTCATCCAATGATCGGTGAATGGTCACTAAGGCTCTAAGGACACCGCAAACCTCCTTAACGTAGAATGGTTTCCAGTCATCCAGCGGGTTGGCTCCAGAATTAGCAATTGCCTTTTATAACTTGCAGGCGGACGTCTAGGACGGTGTTTAAGTTGAAACTCGTCACTGGCTATTTTTCCGCTACTAGTTTTGCAACCCCTATTAGATCCAGAGATTTCAGGAGAGAATCTAAGATATCGAGTTTTTCGTTAGCAGTCATCAGACTGAAGTATTCGGCCTGCAGCTTTTCCGCAAGAACCTAAGTCCTGAATGTGGCCTGGCGTATGAACATAAGAGTTAGAATAAGGTCAAAGCAGGTTATGCGGCGGTGCAGAACTTAGACTTTTCTTTTATTATTATTTTTTCCTCGTTTTGTTCTTTTAGCTCTTCGAGAACTTCCACAATGGTGTATAAGCTGGTCAACAATGCTTTCAAACTTTCCAATCTGGACGTTCATATTGCCATTGAGAAATCCTTTAGCTCCAGTACTGATTCAGCCCTCTTTAGTACTCTTTTGTAAGCAATAATTCTTTTCATTCCACCCTGAAAAAAGACGTACAGTCCTTGTAAGATCTCAAACGTTTTCCAGACTATGGGACTATTGCTGCACGGGTGTTCTACAATGAGGTTATCTCTATGAACCATGCTTCGAACGTAGCGTACTTGTCTTCCAAGTTTCGTTTACATGTGTTCCTGGACACACTTTCGGACACTAGATATATTACTTGCGTAATCGTAGCTCTGGAACATAAGTGCCTCTTTGCTTACACCTTCCCTTTCTAACACTTCTAGAATCTTATTGGCAATTTCTTTGCCTTTTTTTTATTCAACGGGCTCGATGGCTGAAAGTCTATCCTGGATGGTGCCATCGCAGTCAGTGTACCTGATACAAATCACAAGCCTTTCTTTGTGTGCACAGTCTGGATTGGTATCTGAAATAATTCAATATGACCTGCTATCGTTCACATCAGCTACAATTGTACGCTTGATTTCGTTACCCAGTACCTCAATGAATTTGTTTTGTGAAACACCTCTAAGGTTTTTCACCGTGTTCCTTTTCATCTTTCTTTCACGCAACCAGTTTTTGAAATGTAGATCGCAGCGAGCAACAAGGTTAACGATTTGGAATAGGAATCCTTGATCTTTGATTAAATTATTTGAGCAAGACTATTAACTTATGTTATATTTATACTGAAAGAGCAAAGCTATATATGAACAAATTCGACACGATAAGCCCTACTATGTTCCATGTTCTTCATTTAACCGAATGGAAAATTATGGTACCATCCATAAAATCAGGACATGTGTTGGTAAAAATCGTTGCACTAACCGACCAAGACTGAGATTTTGGTACACGTCTTGTCATTGTCAACTTTGAGCGTTCCAAAGTGCTTAAGCTGTATTTTGGAACCAGAAAGGATCTTGAAGATTTTTGTGCGCTATCAATTCAGATCGGCTATGAGAAGCTGCCGGTGGAAGAGTTCAAATTTCTCCCGAAAAGTTTTTTTCCTACCATGCTGTTGGTCACATAGCGGCCGATTACGTGCTGACGCCTATTTGGGGTCGTTGCGGTGCTTCCATCCACACCTCCACGAAAAATAATAGGTGCACGAACGATTTATTCTGCATTTTGTGCAAAAAGAAAGGCCATACATACTACAGTGTAAGGTGTCCGGCTAATAAGGCGATGAACAGTGCTAAACTCCAATAAAAATGAGTCTAAAACCCGCCCACTCAAGGTGCAATGAAGAAATGGACCAAGGATCCTCCATCTCTTATATGATTGTCTAATAGAATCTTAATGGAAGTGTGCTAAATCGGCCTGTGTTTTTAAATGACTTTTTATCTAAATGTGACATAACGTGTGTTCAGGGGCACTTTGCAATTACTTTCAACCTGGGCTTTTTGGCACTATCAACCAATTACAAAGCGTTCTCAGTCGCTGCACGCCGTTCTCAATCTTGTGGCTGGCCTTGTGGTGGTCTAGCAACCTTTTAGAGGTCGTGTTTTCCTTTGTCTACCTTCGATTCATCAAGTGACTTTTTGGCAGCTAGAATCCAGAGTTTTGTTGTGCTAAACATTTATCTGCCCACGAAATATCGTGACGACCAATCTGAGAGACTTTTTGCCTTTAGTGCTGCTCGATTATTTAAATGATTGCTAAGAAAAGAAAAGAGCAGGGCTTATGCTGTATTGTGACTGGTAACTTCAATTGTGATCTAACCGAACCGCTTAATTCTTCAGGTGAGTATGATCGCCCGAGTGTTATTTTTGGTCTGTTTAATGATGATTATGTAGTTGCACTGAAGAATGAGAGTTTTATTTACGTCCATAATTCGGGTAGTACCTCTAACTTAAACTTTATCTGCCATGCGTCATCCGTAACTATCGGGGAAGTTGTTGTTTGTGATCCCAGTCTTACTTTAGATCACTTTCCTTTGTCTTTTAGTGCTCTGATCGGTATTTGTGACCCTTCTTTTAACCGGTTTCCGAAAAAGCAATCTGTATTTCATGCTAATGACTGGGACAGGGAATGCATGCAATGTTTTTTTTTGCGAAAATTTGTGTACCGTTTGATTTATTGATGGAGAGTTCAAGAAAGAATATACGTGATTCTTTACGTGATTCTTTACGTGATTCTTTACGAATATACGTGATTCTTATCTGGGATTTGTCACTGATTCTTTGTCAATTGGATATTTGACTCCTATCCCTTAGAAGAAGAAACCTCCTTCTGAATATTCATCTTTTCGTTCAATTTAAGTTGCAACTTTATTTTGTACAGTTTTTAAGAATTTGATAATTGATGAGTTGCAAACTAAATGTACAATCAAGCCCACCAGTTCGGTTTTCAGTCTCACCTTGGGTGTGGTCATGCCCTTTTTTACTTTGGTATCTGCTTTAGTTGACGCAGAAAAACACGGTGAAAGTATTGCTTTAGCTGCCATGATGTAAGACGCGCATTTGATTCTCCACGAGGAGATTATATTTGATTTCGGTTTGGCCGATGTTGACCCCTGCATCCTAGCCCTGCTGGCTGACATGTATGAAAATCTAAAAGCGGAATTTAGACTCCCTCAACTAGCTAATGAGTGTACTAGTCTCTTATACGAATTTGCTGTTTCTCCGCGTGTAAATCCCCTTCTCGCAGTAAACAAGGGGGTAAGACAAGGTGCTATTTAGTTATCGACATCATGTAATAACACTATTGTAAGGCTACAATCAAAGTCACTTATGACTTATAGTCTGCGTGGTATTGATCTGTCTATGACTGGTTATGCGGATGATGTGCTGAACCTGAGCCCGTTTAATGCTGAAAAGTCTTAAGTCCTGCTTTTTAACTCGAAATCTGATACGAATCTGATGCTGGTTGGAGCGTCACACTCGATGATTCTATTGTCGAGATCGCGGAATGTATTGTGTATCTGGACCTCCCTTTTGGGCGGTCAATGCTAGAGATTCGGCGGTTTCTGCTTTCTCATTTTCAGAAGCGGTCTTCTTTTACGGATAGCTGTATAGTGGCAAATAAGTGGAAGTTTGATTGTCATCTGTTGGCCCAGGTGTACAATGCTATGGTTTTACCTCACTATCTGTACCTTAGCCCATTTTGGCGCATTTTTACTGCTACAGATAAACTGAAATTATGTTCACTGCACTACAAGTATGCAAAATTTTTGCTGTGTTTACCACAGTGGGCAAGCAATAGGTATGTTACGCACCATTACAATGTTACCAGCCCTGAAGAAGCGATTCTTTCCCAAATTGACCGGTATAATTCATCTGTCGAGACCCATCCGTGTACCAAGATTTTGCATCAGTAGTCGGCATCTGTTTCTGGCTGTTTTGTTTTGTTTTGTTTGTGTCAGATGAACTAGTATCTTTTTCTTTTTTGTGTCCCATCTGCTTGTCCATTGATGGGTATTAAATGCATTCATTTATTCATTCATATTTCATGTCAGTGTCTTCATGTAACCGTATTTAACCGTATGTCTTCAGTTCTTTATTTAACCGTAGAATCACGGCAAGGGTCAGTAACACTGCTGCGTTTACCGACCAAGTTCAAGATTTTTGTAGATGACGTGTCAGTGTTTCCCAGTTTTCTTTAAAAGAACAAAAAATTCTGGTGGCGTCGAAAAATCGTGGCACTTCGCGCAACGATTTTACCGTCTCATTTTTTTTGCCGAGAGGCTGAAAACATTGATGGGAGCTTCCCCCTCTCCCTATACGTAATGGCCCACCTCTTCCATACCAAGGGGTTGGGGGAGAGGGGGAAGGAAGAAATAATACATTGAAGGTATCTGAGTTTGAACATTTGAAGGTAATAATACATGAAGGTCTTTGCCTCTGAGTATGGAAAGACAATTTGAAACAATTTTGATTCTAAATGAAAAATTTTGGCCTTAAAAGTATATCTTAAGCATATATGACAAAGTGTAAGGATTATCTTGAAACAAAGTAATCTACAATACCAGTTTAAGTATTTATTGTATTTTTACTTCTTTACGAAAGTAAAACAGTTCAAAATAGGGATGAAACCTTTTTATTGACAGTGAATCCTCATGTCTTTTAGTTTTACTGCTGATGATGAACACTGTATATGAGTTCGAAATATCCAGTTAAATAATTTTATATCTATTCACTGTCAATAAAAAGGTTTCAGCCCTATTTTGAACTGTTTTACTTTCGTCATGGAAAGGCAGTGTGGTCTTCGATGTTATTTACTTCTTTAATAATCTCTAAATAACATATACTTATATTTATTATCAGGGGACTAAGTAACGTGTCTACTTGACCTTACCAATGTAGAAAAAAATAGATGCGACTTCTAAGCTCAAGAGGGGAGTTTAGCATACATCTATCTTTTTCAGCAGGAGAAATACAGCTACAGACATACCTGTGCAAAGGAGCAATGAGAATCCCTGCTCATGCTCGTCGAAAGGTACGCGTCACAAAATGCGATTTGTTGTTCTTACCATCTGTTCTCTAGTCATACACTTTATCTTTCTTTTTTTTAATTCTTTCTTCTTTCAGCAGTTGCCAGTAAATTATTGCTCTCTCAGAAAGTCTTAATAAACTACGCTTTTGATAACAAAATGGATTGCCGTATCCTATAAGAAACCATTAGCGTAACAAAGCATATGATAGGGTGGCTAAGTCTTCCCTTAGGACAGCTTTTAGCCCTTCCATAGAAAAGGGAATTAATTAACATTGAGAAAAAAGGGCAAATTTTTAGCATTAGAAATACCCTACTCGTGATCTAGATTTCTTAGCTCGTAGCCAAAGGATGTTGAATAAAACGGGCGATGAATGTATTTAGCAGTAAAGAAAAGGTGACAAAATATTACCACAGATATAAGGAAACCAAGGAAATAGTTAAAAATTAGGACGACCATAGCAAGCAGCTTACCTAAGCCTCCTGATTTGATTTCTGTTAAATCCTTAACTAAGTTAACAAAGAAATTTACTGTTTTTCAGTCGGTTTTGTCTCGAGAAACCCATCATTATTCAACTCTGGCGTTGTGGTGCGAATGAATCCCTACTGATCCCTCTTTATTCATTGTGATTACTAATTGGTTATATGATTGATTATATTGGTTGGTTATACGAGCAATTTCCAAAGAAGAATAAGCAATATACTGATCAAGAAAGTATAAAAGCACAAATTTCCTATAACGATTATTTTCCAACCGGTAAAGTTGTAGGCTGTTGTCTGGAGCACAGGAACTAACCTATTTGAAGCACTTCCACAGCGAGACTCAGAGTAGGAAAAGGTCAGGTAACCACCTTGGGGAGCTAGGTGAAGTGAGCGGTTGGTGCGAGTTGCTTATGCATCCATAAGCTAATCAAAATAGGCTTTACGGCTGGCCGGAAAGCTCATAGATTTTTAAACTGATAGCCGTTTGGTTCAAGGTATTAAAAAGAAATGAAAAATCTAGAAATTTCCAAGGTCATACTTATTCCCAAGTAAATTATAGTACGGTCATGAATTTATTTGTTATCTACAAATTAAAAATTGACGAGAATTAAATCTAAATAATCATCTTTTTTTACATGAAAATAAAATGTGACATCAAAACTTATGACTAACAGGACTCATTGTAAGTGTAAAGGAGCTTGTACGTAAAGGGTCCTTTAATTAGTAATATACGGAAGAATGTATCATAAGCTCGTAAGAATGTAAAACATACGTTGTTACTGCTGTCAACTCATCGCAGCACCTAGCCATCTGAGATGCTTACTCGTGCTCCACCTCACTACTTTCTTCATATTCTTCCTCCCATGAAGTTTCTTTTGATTTCAAACAAGTTCTTAAAACCTCTTCTCACTTCATTCACGGACGTACTTGCTTTCTTTTTGACCCCAGCTGGGCTATTTAAAACAGCGAATTCTCCAAGCCTATCAGCTTTCGTCAGTAAAATTCGGCCAAACTATTATTAAACGTAGAGCTTGTAAAACTGAGTTAACATGTAGCTACCTTCTTCGAAAATGATTCTGTTTTGTGCTTTCACTAACAATGCATAGAAAGTACTAAATTTTTCATCAAAAATAAAACCACCAAAGATACTTTAGTACATTATTTACTCCTGTCAAAGTAGAGTGAAAAACTATAATACTCATTATGCTCGTTTTTCAACCATCTAATTGTTTTTTCAGGTATACATCAAATTTACAAGCGGGCTTGTTGAGACTTATTATGTTTTGTTTGTAGAGTTGGTTATGCTTGTTAAACCTGTTAAGCTTGTTAAGTATTTTTCCGAACATAAAGCCTTTGAAACCTTATCATCAGCTAAAAAGGTGAGCCTAGTTAATGGCAAAATTAAAATCCTTTGCTCAGGTCAGTTTTTCCCTGATATTTAAGATACTTCTAGTTTCTATAAACTATCACTTCAAGATTAGATTCTCTTGTTTTAAAACCTTTAAAAGCAAAAATGAATAAAGTCACTAAATCCGTAAATAGGACAGAAATGGAATCATTGAAGAATAGGAAGGAATAAGAATACAGTGACTATAATTTCCTGAATGAAAAACAAACCTTTGAAAACGAAAGCAAGACTTTGTGCTTTTTATAACGATATTCGTACTGTAACCAGATAGGTCAAATCAGTTGCAGTTTGGTCATGGAACTTATTAGAAGGGGATCCGCTCCAAGATTTATTTAATTTTTTATTTTTTATGTCCAGTATTTAATTGAGAATCCAATATAGATCCAAATTCTCTTGTTTCTAATTGAAATGACTAATAAGCGCTTATCGATTCCTTGCGCTTTGGATTCACATGCTAACCCCTACTAACCCCTACATACTACCCCTACTAACCCTACAACTGCCTCTATGTAGGATACTATGCTGACTTCTTGCTATTTTCACTTTTTTAAAAATTTCTTTTAACCAGCTCCAAAAAGACATAAATGCGCTAAGAATTATGATTGAAATTAGTAGCCTTTCGCACAACGACAGCGCTACTTGAGGGAAATTTCTGCTGAGAATAGAATAAAATGAATTTAACAAAATATATGTATTTTTCTCACAAGTTAGAAATTTGTGTGCACGCATAAGCGGCACCAACTCATTTTCTTTTTTTGTTGTTACCAGTTTTACCATGCAGCACTAGAAGCCTGAGCTTTGGCTGTGAAGAGAATTATAGACAAAAAACCGATAACCAGTGTAACCCTCCCCCGAAAATGTATAACCCCTTACCTATATTTACACAAGAAAAACTTTTGTGTATTTTTTATATAATTTGTTTTTTTTAACAGTGATACAAAGGGGAAGGTAGTTTCAAACTCTAGGAGTCAATTTTCCCTTCCAGTTGACATCTCTGGCACTTTTTAATTAATTTAAGGTTTCTGCCGTAATGATGCCAAGCTTTTGTTTCAGCTTTACGTGGCCTGCTGATATCAATGCTACTTATAAATATAAATTGGTGAGCCAACAAACAAATTAGTTTAATAAAAAAATAATAAGTAGCATTTCAATAAATCACGTATAGGCTATTAAAGGTTTAGTATAACAAATTATATCTTATGGGTAAAAATCCATTCAAAATAACGAGCAAATGAATAGCTCTATATCTGGGGCTATTAAAATAGAGCTTGGTTCAGTTATGAAATTGAGCATCTTGTGCTGCGCGTGGAGGCTGGGGGAAATGGAGGAGGATATACGCTGCAGTAGGGGAGAGTCGGGTAAGACGGACCCCATTTTGGTTTTTCGTCTGCGGAAGAGGTTGGAAACAAGCAACGACTGACGAAAGGTGTCTAACTTATCCCCAAAACATTGAGTTACGTAAAGAAACCTTCTTCACACATAAATCAGCCGTATTTCCGATAAAAAAAACTGAAGTTGGTCAAAAGGTCCATCTTGCCCACCCCATAGGATAAGACGGACCAGTCCTTTGGGCAAGACGGACCCAATTGCTCAAAAAGATTGATTGTCTCTAAACAATTTTATTTCGAATACTTAAAATACTAGTAGTAAGTAAAAAAGTAAAAAGTTAGCAAATAACTATATTTAAACACTGTACGAGGCCAAATCTACGTGAAAACGAACTGAGCCGACTGTCTCGTCGTTCCGCCCGAAGGGGTCGGTTTTGGCAGCTTCATGATGACCTCTTCTTTTCGCACGAAGCTCATCTCTTCAGTTGCCATGAATTTGCTCGATGGAGGTAATCGCTTCCAAAACTGAACTTGGAAACCATCAGATTCACAATCACACACAACTCCAACATAATTCCTGAAGCTCTTCTTGGTCGACACTTTCACAGCCAAGAAATCCCCACTTTTTGGTTCGGTTCCATCAAGAAACTCCTCCTCCTCTGACCCATCCAAATGCAAGCTGTCATCCAGAAGTCAGCCACTTTCATCATCCAGCACGATATGTTCATCGAAGCTGTCTTCCCCGTTCCCAGGCTGTTTAGAGAGGTTTCTCTTTTCAGGCCGTTTTCTTTTAGCTTTCTTTTCTGATTTTTTTCTTTTCAACTCAAATTCTTCTTCCAGTCTGTTTTTTTTTCAGGTGTGTTCGTCAGAATTTTGGACTTTGTTCTTTTCCTAGACGTTTTTCCGTCTCTTGCATAGAAACTCGCCTTAAGGTGAGGACGAACCGACTCTGGAGTCACTGGCATAGTCGCAGAAATCACTGAGCTACTGGTAGTTGGCAGCCCGTCGTTATTCAAGCTCTCGTCGCCAGGGCTGGTTGATGGAACTGCAGACTGGCCTGTCATGGGAGACGTCTCTGGTGCTGGTCGGTCTGTCACAAAGGCGCTGAGAAAGTCTTGATCTTGGAAAACGTTCCTATTGAAAGGGTATATTCCTGTTTTTTGGAACCCGCTTAGTACGTTTTCCATGACGAAAGCTCTTGGAAAAGCGATTCCAACGAATATTCCGATTTCATAAATGGTAATCCTCCTGTTTGGGTTCGAAATCATCCACGAGTTAGCTGCTTCATTGTAGTATCGCTTGAATGGCCCATAAACAGCAACATCAAGAGGCTGCAGCTTGTGACTGCAATGTGGCGGAAGCGTTAAGACGTCAATGCCGTTTTCTCTGCAAAGATTAACCACGCTCAATGAGATATGCGAATCATGGTTATCCATAATCAGCAGAAGTCGATTTGTGGGCGAGCAACTGGTTTGGGAGATCAGATGGCGTATCATATCCGGGAAGATTTCGGCTGTCATCCATCCAGACGGCTGGCATTTTCCTGTGCTTCCAGGGGGCGTGCCATTGAGAAAACTTTGAAGCCAGTTCACTCGTGGAAAGACAAAGAAAGGGGCTATCGACTGGCCAGCTGCGTTGATACACCCTACGACTGTTACCAGCGTCCCTCGCTCAGCCGAAGTAATGCGTCCAACTTGCTTCGATCCCTTTTCTGCAACCACTTTTGGTGTCTTCTGAACGGTGATTATAACGGTAGATTATATATTCTATTCGGCGGATACTTGTGCTTTATAAGCAGCTCTTCTAAATTATTGAAGAATTCGCTGACATTCGTCCTGTTGAAGCTGGTGGCTCTGTCAAGGCTTGTCGCTTCGGAGGACCTTAGGGAAAGCCCAACACGACTCATAAAGCTATTCATCCAGTCTTTTCCTGCACACTTATTTTCAGTCCAGTTCTTCGGCATATTCTTCCCTTTGGCCTGGGCATATTCATATGCAAGCTGACCTGGTTACTTTTTCGTAAGTCCATGATGCATGTGCTGTGCCGTGATCATATAGTCCTTCAGAAGTATCTCTTCGTTTGCTGAGAACACACTTTTAAAGTTGAAGGTAGTTGCCAACTCCACTGACTGGAGATCTTCTGCTGCGTCGAGTTTTGCAACTGCTCTTCGCACTGTGCTTCGTGGCAAACCAACCTCTTTCGAAACTTTGCGAAGCGGCGAACCAGATTTAACTCGCATAGCAGCTGCTCTCAGTAAGTCCTGGTCGTGGAGACCGCGGGTGGTTTTCCTAGTATACTTTCCCATTCTGCAAAAGAGAGACAGCTTAATATATTTCTAATTGACATGCGGGAACAATAAATGCAACACAATATTCACAAAATACGTAAAAAATAATAACTTCGAAAAAGATCCCAGATGATAGGGGGCAAGACGGACCGGTCCGTCTTACCCGCTGTCTCTGTGGTCCATCTTACCCTAAACCTGCTTTTTCGGAATAGTTAAAAAATATAACATAAGATGGCGCTGCATTGAAAAAAATTAATGTCTCACACACTCTCCTAGAACTCCATATTTGTAAGAAAAATTACCACAGTATAAAACAGAACATTAGAAACACCAGAAAAGAAAAACATTTACCTCAAAAGCCGGTTTCGAGAATGTTAAAACGAATAAAAATATTTTTCTCGAACACAAGATTGGCTTCAACTCTCAGACTTCGCTCCGAAACTTGCCACTAGATGGCCGTTGTTTCTAGCTCTACAAGTGATAAAAAGGTGAGGCTCAAGTCGAGCAATGACAAAAGGTCCGTCTTGCCCCCCGGTCCGTCTTACCCGACTCTCCCCTATTAGTGGTGAATCTGGCTTAAAAAAACCCAAATGTCTATAACATCCACCTTCGCCCACCCGGAAGTTTGTTTATGCTAAACTGCTGCCGTGTGCAGTAGCTCATTGCTGACAATTTTAGTAAAAGTTGAGTATCAGCACTTATGTTTATGATTGTTTGATGTGTGTTTATTGTTTATAATGTATTGCAAAATGTTTCTAAATTCGCAGAGAAATGTGTTTGTTAAATAGTTACTTTTCTTCCCTACCGCTCGAATAGTACCTGCTTCAATAGTACCCCCTTTTGCCCCCCTCCCCCTAAAAAATACTGTAGCTACACCCCTTAGTTTAAACAAAAGTTAAAACTGCACAAGAACAGTGCTGTCAATCATTGTTCGTAAACCTAAAAGCTAAACCTGAAATTTTCACCCTTCTGGTATATTTGCCAAAGACCGTTTGTTAAACTCCATGTTATGGAGAAAAACAGCATAGCTATGCAGATTGGAAAGGTCACATTGTGATTGAACATGCATCGCACTTCTAATTCTCCATTTCAGATTGGCTTGTGTATATTTTCGGCAATTCTTTTGGAATCTTTAAAATTGCAAGCCCAGTCCTTAAGCATTACAGTGACAATATAGCTGTGCCTGAGCAAATCATTGCTGGATGATTGGAGCTTCATTCATTATTCCAGTTCTGTTACTTTGGAAAAGTCACCCCGCCTTTTCATAGTCATGATCGGGAATCGTAAGATACATCTTTTAAGCTTTACATTCTAGGACAAGTAACAGACGAGAAAATATTGATGTAAAAAGAAATGAATTGTTTATGTTTTTAACTTAGTTCGTTTTGGTCGTATGAGTTCACGATAAAAGTTGTACCACCAGTGAGGATTGCAAATATCAAACAGTTCGTGGTAACGAACTGTGATAAGGAGCGACCCGGCTCTATAGTAACCAAAACTCTAAAAAATGGAATTTCGATACCAATACCTAAATCAAAAGAATCGCATTTTAATGCTGATTTTAAATATATAAGTTTCATCAAGTTTAGTCTTACCCATCAAAAGTTACGAGCCTGAGAAAATTTGCGTTATTTTAGAAAATAGGGGGAAACGCCCTCTAGAAGTCATAGAATCTTAACGAAAATCACACCATCAGATTCAGCGTATCAGAGAACCCTACTGTAGAAGTTTCAAGCTCCTATCTACAAAAATGTGGAATTTTGTATTTTTTGCCAGAAGGCAGATCACGGATGCGTGTTTATTTGTTTTTTGTTTTTTTTTTTGTTTTTTTTTCCCAGGGGTGATCGTATCGACCCAGTTGTCCTAGAATGTTGCAAGAGGGCTCATTCTAACGGAAATGAAAAGTTCTAGTGCCCTTTTTAAGTGACCAAAAAAATTGGAGGGCACCTAGGCCCCCTCCCACGCTAATTATTTTACCAAAGTCAACGGATCAAAATTCTGAGATAGTCATTTTATTCAGCGTAGTCCAAAAACCTTATAACTATGTCTTTGGGGACCACTTACTCCCCCACAGTCCCCATGGGAGGGGCAACAAGTTACAAACTTTGACCAATGCTAATATATAGTAATGGTTATTTGGAAGTGTACAGGCGTTTTCAGGAGGATTTTTTTGGTTAGGGGAGGGGTTGAGAAGAGGGGGATATGTTGGGGGAACTTTCCATCGATAATTTGTCATGGGGGAAGAAAATCTCCATGAAGGGAGCGCAGGATTTACTAGCATTATTTAAAAACACATTGAAAAAATAAATATGAAAAAGTTCTTTCAGCTGGAAGTAAGGAACAGCATTAAAACTTAAAACAAACAGAAATTATTACCCATTTGAGGGGCTCACCTCCTCCTAATACCTCGCTCTTTACGTTAAAGTATTTTTAGTAATTTCAACTATTTATTCTACGGCTTTTGTGATTCTGGGGTCATTCTTAATGAATTGGGACAAAATTTAAGCTTTAGTGTAAAGAGCGAGGATCTGACAAGGGGGCGAACCCCCTCATATATGTAATAAAAATATGAGAATACAAAAGTCCTTTACGTAAGCTAATTTATAAGTTACGTAAATCTTTTACTAATAAAAATATTCGTAAAAAATTAAAAGTTCTAGTTGCCTTTTTAATTAACCAAAAAATCGGAGGGCAACTAGGCTTCCTCTCCCGCTCTTTTTTTCTCAAAATCATTCGATCAAAATTATGAGAAAGCCATTTAACCAAAAAAAAAAAAAAAAATGCAAATTTCGTTTTAATTATTCCTCTGCGGAGAGCCAAAATCAAAACATGCATCGATTCAAAAACGTTCAGAAATTAAATAAAAAAAACAAGTTTTTTTAACTGAAAGTAAGGAGCGACATTAAAACTTAAAACGAACAGAAATTACTTCGAGTATGAAAGAGGCTGCTTCCTCATCAACGCCCCGCTCTTTACGCTAAAGTTTTTTACTGTTTTAAAAAGAAGAATTGAGAGACAGAGTCAAACTTTAGCGTAAAGAGCGGGGCGTTGATGAGGAAGCAACCTCTTTCATATACGAAGTAATTTCTGTTCGTTTTAAGTTTTAATGTCGCTCCTTACTTTCAGTTAAAAAAACTTGTTTTTTTTATTTAATTAACAGGAAGCAGCCCGCATGCCATCGTTGGATTTACATGTCTGTTTGATTAGAAAAGGGAGACTTGTGATGCAAGGGACTTAAACCACTAGGGATTGAAGCACTTTACTGACTCTCCGTCGAATTAAATAGACACGGAAAGTATTACAGCTAAAATGAGAGTCACTTGATTGGGCTCATGACTGTGTACCTTTTCTTAAAGACCCAGCTCGAGTTTTCTTGTGAAAAGTTTTTAATTCTTTGCTTTTTGATATAGAAAAAAAAACCATGCGTCCTTATTCATATTGACTCTTCAAGTTAAATGCTTTTTTCGTCCCATTTTTAATCACTCGACATGGCTCCTTTCTAACCTTATCCCGTTGGTATTTCGCCCTCTTTTTTTAGGTAAAAAAAAACTAAATATAAAAAAATGCGAAAAAGGAAGTGAACGCCATTGGTTTGTAAAATAGAGGTAGCAATTAACCTTGGTTGAATCATTGATATTTTTCTAGCGAATTTTCAAATTCAAGTTCAATTTGCTTTTTCTGGGCTCAGTCAAGAGTAAGGAGGCCTTCAGTTTAGTGATCCCCTTAATATTCGTCGATAATGAAATCACTTTGGCTGTGTTACTGAAATGCTCTTTGAGCAGAGTAACTCATTTGATTAGTTTTGACCATCTCATGAACAATAAATATATTTTATTTTCAAACAGAAGTAGTCTTGTTCATTACAGTTGCTATTATTCAATATATTAAGACAATGCATCAATGTAAGCTTCAGGCATCGACGCACGGTGGCTTGGGGTCAGTGCTTCCTTTACTGGAATGAAAGGATTTTAAAACTTCCAGATAAATTACCTGTTACCTGATATTAATATTGTCCCATTATGCTGTGCAACCTCAAAAAAACTTCTGGTCCACCTACTTGTGTGGCTCCAAAGCCTATTCAACAAGATATTCTTTGAAGATGCAAACACCTCTCCATCCACCTCTTCAGGGCTGATATTTTGAAAGCAACTTTAACTTGATATAAGAATGAAAGAATTACCCATGGAGTATATTTTCAGATAATTTTCTTGGAGCGGGAAAATTCTTTTGATTCTAAAAACATATTTGTTTGTAATACGCTACTGCGTGCAGAAAGATCTGTATATGTTGTGTAAAACTAACAATTTAAAGTTAAGTAGAAATTTACTAAAGTACCTGTTTCTAATTTATTCATCTTACCTTTCTTTTTACCTTGCTCTTAGAAGTAAGGGAAAATGTTATGCACCCGTTGAAGAGTAGCTTCTCGTGAGAACCTTGGTCCAAGTTTATTACTTTGATGCAGAATCTGGTACATAATCTTATATGTCAACTCACTTCCAAATCTTTTTTAATACCTCCAATTGGTTAAAATGCCTAAATTGGCTAATTAAATGGATAATTAAATCTAAATAAATTAATTCTAGTCAATTAAATTTAATTAAATTTAAATGACTAATTAAATTGGTTAAATTAGTTAATGGCTGCTCTCTAGTTCATGCTACTCTTCCTGATCATCTTCTTAAATACCAGTTTGTAAAGCGTTACCCCGGAAAATATTAAATAAAGATCTTGATCTTGTTCCTCACAGACGTTGGATATTAGATCACTCACACTTTTTGTGTGTTCACTTCTATTTAGTCTATCTTCAATTCATAACTTTGTTATTTACCACCTTTTAAAGGTATCCTTAGAGCACATTAAACAAGACGATAAATGGATATTTACAAGACTGGAAATGGTTGCACCATTGCACTGAAAAGTAATATTACTCAACCTTTGTGTTCGCCTGTGTTCTTCTTTCCTCATCTTTAGGATTTTTCCAAACCAAATCATGTTGCTTAACTTAAGCACTTTCTTAAGCCTCTTGCGTATTCCTGTAGTTTATTTTATCAGGTTTTCTTTTCAAAATCAAGCCATTTTTTTCTAACTTTTATATGCGTGAATGTAACCACTTTCTGAAGTTCCTTGTTCAGCTTCATGGCACATTTTCTAAGGTTTTCTACTGAGACTTTGCCACTTCTTTAGTACTAGCCTCGAATGTCCTTGAGGTTGGCCATTTCTTGACTCTCTTGCGTATCTCCATAGCACATTTTTCAAAGGTTTTCTAATGAGCCTTTGCTTTTCTATTGTAATATAATCTTGAACGTTCTCAAAGAAAACCACTTTCTTAAGTATCTTACGTGCGTTTTATTAGGCTTTCTATTGAGGCTTTGCCACTTCCTTAGTACTAACCTTGAACGTCCTTGAGGTTAACCACTTTCTTGACTCTCTTGCGTATCTCCATAGCACATTTTTAAAAGGTTTTCTATTGAGCCTTTGCTTTTGTATTGTAATATAATCTTGGACGTTATCGAAGATAATCACTTTCTATTGGGACTTTGCCACTTCTTTAGTACTAACCTTGAACGTCCTTGAGGCTAGCCACTTTCTTGACTCTCTTGCGTATCTCCATAGCACATTTTCAAAGGTTTTATACTGAGCCTTTGCTTCTGTATTGTAATATAATCTCGAACGTTATCGAAGAAAACCACTTTCTTAAGTATATTATGTATCTCCAAAGTGTGTTTTATTAGGCTTTCTATTGAGACTCACCCACTTCTTTATTACTAGTCTCGAGTGTCAAATCATTCACACTTCTTGTTCGTCGACAATCATTTGGCTTGAAATTCGAAAAAAGAATTACGGAATTTTGTCTCGGTCTAAAGGAACTGTCCTCAACTGAACCTTCAGTAGCACAATCCATAAGATAAAATGCTTCATTTATTATCGTATCTCCATCAGGCGAGTAAACAACAATTTCTGACGGAGCGAGAGAAGGCCTTGCACCCTTTCGTATCGATCCACCGGTCTAGAATAAAAGACGAATTAGGATTGTAGTGTATGTTATTTGGCATGTTTATAATGCAAATTAAGTTTTTGTTCTTGAATTTCGCAATTTCCTATGTGCCTCTGGTTGTTTTTCTTCCCTTTTTTACAGTTAAAGACTATAATATTCTTTTAAGTGACATATTTTCATCATATATGTTGATTGTTTAATTACATAGACTGCTTTTAAAATATTCAAACATAACTTAGTTATTTTTCTGAGAAAAGTGGGTGCTTGTTAATCAAACGAAATACACCCAAGAAGTGAAAGTTACGTTAATCCTAAAGAAATATAATCTCCATATAACCTTTAGTTTATATAATAATATAATTCAGGCTGCATATTTGCACATTAGGGGGAGGTAAGTATTTGGACCGCGCCACCTAACCTAACCCCCCCCCCCTTAATGTACAAATATATAGTTCAAATCGTATAAGTCCAATACATTCTATCATCCATCACTTGTCTTTGTGGCTAGGAAACCGATTTTCTTAGATCTAACCTAAGCGTAATTCTTGAGTGTCTTTTGTTTAATTAACAAGTACCGAAAAGTACCTTCAAAATGTGTTAAAAGTTATTTTTTATATGTTATAAAGCAAGAATTATTTTCTTAACATGTCTCGTTTTCAATAGCCCCAATTCCTGGCTAATACCTTTGTTTTTACTGTAAAATAATGCCAATTCGGAAGAAAAACTAAAATATAATATGTATTAATGGGACTCGTGTTTGTCATTATCAAGGTCACCAAAATCTTGCCAAGTATTACCAAACTCTTGTAAGAGTATTAACAAGATCTTGTCTGATATTTTTAAAACATTAAAAAACAATTTCAAGACCATAGATCGTATTATTAAAATCATGCAACTTATTAACAAAATCTTGTATAGTCATCATTTAATCTCGCAAGTTATTAACAAAATATTTTCAGCTAAAATCAAAACGTGTCCGCTACTACCAAAATATAATACGGTAGTATCAAAATTGTTAACAAAAAAAAACTTATTAGCCTATTAACTAAAAACTTATTAACAAAACTTAACATAGTGATATCAAAATCGTGTCTGGTATTATCAAGATTATCAAAATCTTGTCAAATATTGTCAATACCTTACATGGTATTATCTAAGTTTTGCATTACATTATCAAGTCCTGTTCAAAATCTTGTCTTACATTTTCAAAGTCTTGTGAGATATTATGAGAATCCTTTTTGGCACTACCTATACCTTGCAAGTTATTATCAAGATCTAGAATGATGCTAGCAAAATCGTATCTAATACAGTCAAAATACTATCAAACATTTCTAAAATGTTATGTGTTATTATCAAAATCTTTCTTGAAATTACCAAATATCTTGCAATACATTATTAAGATCCCACATGATACAATGCGAATACTCTACGATATTATCGAATTTTTTCGTAGTGTTATCAAAATATTGCAAGTTATTAACACGATCTTGCATGATATTGTGAGAATTTTCACAAAAGGTTTCACGAACAAAAATCAAACCGCAACAAGATCCATGAACAAAAATCAGCACGCAGCAAGTTCCATGAACAAAATCAGTTTTAAGAGGGAAAAAATCAATGTACAAGTTTCACAAAGAGAAAAATCAAGGTGCAAAAACTCTCCCGAACAAAAATCAACATGCAACAATTTCAACGAAGAAAAATCAGCACTTAGCAAGTTCCATGAAGAAAATCAGTTTCACGAGGAGAAAAATCACTGTACAAGGCTCACAAAGAGAAACATCAACATGCAATATGTTTCACGAACAAAAACCAACAGTCGACAAGTTCCAGGAAAAAAAATCAGAGTGCAACAAGTTCCAAGAACAAAATCAGTTTCACGAGGAGAAAAATCAGTATACAAGCTTCACGAAGAGAAAAACCAACATGCAACAAGTTCCACGAACAAAAATCAGCAATCAACAAGTTCCGCGAACAAAACTCAGCACACAACAAGTTCTATCAACAAAACCAGTTTCACGAGGAGAAAAATCAATGCATATTTTTACGAAGAGAAAAATCAATATGCAGCAAGTTTCACGAACAAAATTCAGCAAGCAGCACATTCCATGAAGAAAATCAATTTCAAGATGAGAAAAATCAATGTAACAAGTTTTACAACCAAAAATCAGCACGCAACAAGTTTCATAAACCAAATCAGTTTTCGCGAGAAGAAAAATTCATGTACAAGTTTCATGAGGAAAAAATCAACATACATTAAGTTTCACGTACAAAATTTAGCAAGCAACAAGTTCCATGAAGAAAATCAGTTTCAAGATGAGAAAAATCAATTTAACAAGTTTTACGATCAAGAATTAGCACGCAATAAGTTTCATGAACCAAATCAGGTTTTGCAAGGAGAAAAATTAATGTACAAGTTTCAGTAAAAGATAAATCAATTTTGACGAACAAAAATCAGCACGCAACAAGCTCCACCAACAAAAATAAGCACGCAACAAGTTCCATAAAGAAAATCAGTTTTCACGAGGAGGAAAATCAATATACCAGTTTCACGAAGAAAAAATCAAGGTGCAACAGCTTTCACGAACAAAAATCAGCACGCAACAAGTTCCGTGAAAAAAAATCAGCACGCAGCAAGTTAAATGAAGAAAAACAGTTTTGCAAGGAGAAAAATCACTGTGCAAGTTTCACAAAGAGAAAAATCAACATACAACAACATTCACGAATAAGAAATCAGCACACATCAAGTTCCAAGACAAAAAATTTCCACACAACAAGTTCCATGTGAGTGTTTATCCTTCCAATGTAAAAATGATAATGATTGAAAACGTATAATAAAGTAGCTATTTTCAGTGACCCACAATAGATTACCACGGATGTAGCTGCATAAAAAGTCTTGGAATTCAAGGAACTTGGAGTGGAATTTGCGGAATCGGAACTGTGGAATTGGGGACGGAAGTGAGAGAACTAGAACTGACACAGCCGGAGTCAGATTTAGAATCGGTGATCCAGGGTGTAAACCAGCAGAATCGGAGGTGGAATCGTTGTAACCGGGGCTCAGAAGTGGAATTGGTTATCAATTATTTAAAAAAAAATGAAAAAAAGACTTAGGAATGATGATGGAGCGGCAGAGGGTGCCAAGGAGCCTGTAAGGGTATGGCACAGTTGCGTGAAATATCATGGTATATCAAGGAGGGTTGACTGGCAAAAAACTAGAACCAATGAATTTAAAGTTGACTTTTAACAAGAAAATATCTGGAAAATGTCTTAGGAATGATAATGCATATCATAGGGTTGTCATGGGGGGTGCAGCAACATAATGTCACGGTGAAGAGAATTGCCGTGGAGGCCATCACTTTGATGGGTGGCGGAGGGTGCCGTGTGCCATCTATAGTGTAAGACGATGACGTGAATTGCTTGGACTATCATGTTCTAAAGCTTGAATTTAAGGTGAGAGGTGTTAAAGGAATTTTTCAGCGGTGGGGGGAACGAAATCTACAATCCAGTCAAAGAAATGAGGCATTTTCATTAAGACCGCTCAGAAATAACTCCGAATATGGTTTAAATTTATGTGCAATAACAATCCTTCGCCTCTTGAATTCCTTGCTAGGGTGGGCTAGCCACATATTGTCAAGGTGGCGTGAATATGTATAACCATGGCTGGAAGAAAGAGAGCATTTCCATTAAAACCTCATTTAAATAACTCTTAATTTGGTTTAAATTTATCTCTAATAAAAAAAACTCCCCTCTGGAAATGGTTGCTAGGGGACCTTCGTTGGAATTGGATGTTAGTGGCCCCGCTGGAAATGCTCGTCAGGGTCCCATTGGAAGTGGTTTCTAAGCCCTCCGTAGAATTGGATGTTAGTGGGCCCCGGTGGAATTGCTCGCCAGAGGGCTGGTCAGCCACATGGTGTCACGGTGACGTGAATAGATATAGCCATGGCTCAAAGAAACTTAGCATTTCCATTAAAACTTCTCAGTGATAACTCTCAGTTTGGTTTAATTATATCTCAAATAACTGCCCCGCCTTTGAAACTGATTGCTAGGGGGCCCCTGTTGACATGGGATGTTAGGGGGCCCCGCTGGAATTGCTTGCTAGGGTACCGTTAAAAATGTTTTCTAGGCCCCTGGTGGAATTGGATCCCTCTGAAATTGCCTTCTAGAGGAAGGATCAGCCACATGTTGTCACGGGGGCATGTATATGCATGGTCTTGGCTCAAAGAAACGTGGCATTTTCATTAAGACCTCTCAGAAAGAACTCATAATATGGCTTAAATTTACCTCTAAAAACAACCCCTGCCCTCTGGAATCGGTCGTTAGGACAACCACCTTTCTTTAATTCGCGCTTGTTTCTGCTTATATTTTATCCTATACCAGGTTTAACAACATTTTGTTTTCCCTTATGTTGAATTTTAATCCTTTAAAATTATGCTTATTTTTTTTTCTTTATAAGCTTTTCCTGGCGGAAGGGCCAAGAAACGGAAATTAGCACCAACGATTTGGACCTTAAGGTTCTAGTGCCGTCATACTTACAAACTTATGTTTATAAGCTTTTACCCTTGTTTTTTCTGTTTGTTCAGTTTAACTGCTATTTCTGTGATTTCTTGATTTTAAATTTTTTTCTATTATAAAACTTTTATTTACAATAAAAAGTTTGTGTCTTTTTAAATTACTCGTTCTAGCACAAATCTTCAATACGTAATCATTTACGTAATGAAAAATCTAAAACCGATGCTATTCAACATTTCATTGATTCAATAACTAACTCAACCTGTCTAGATTACATTAGAAAATTAATAACATTGTAATAGGCAGGTGTATCTAATGGAGCAATAGAAATTAGGTATTTTCACCAGGACCTCCCATAAATAACTCTTAATGTGGTTAAATTTTAAATAGCAACCCACCCCTCTGGAATTAGCTGCTAAGGGCCCCCGCCCTTTCTTTAATTAATGGGTCTATTTGCTTATATTTTATCCTTTATAAGTTTTTTCACGTTTTTTCCATTTGTTGAGTTTTAACTGCTTTTTTCTGTGTTTAAATAATGCTTGTAAATTTGTTTGTATTAATAAAATCTGTATGTACTAAAGTTTGTATCCTTTAGTTTTTTTTATCCATGATAAAATTTCAATATATTTCGCTAATGCAATCTAAGCATCCTGTAGCTTATGCACATAGGTATGCCGAATGAAGAATGCCCTTACTATAAGTGTAAACTCGGTGTAGTAAAGAGGAAAATGAAAAACTTTTCCCGGGCATAACTTACAACCCTTGTCCTTGACCTTTAAGGGTTTCTATTCACCCCAAAGACATTGTTATGTGCTCTTTGGTCTATTGTAGACTAAATGGCTCCATGACAATTTTGATCGGATACGTTTGGGGGACAGAGTTTGCCATGGAGGGGTAGGCTAGTTGCCCTCCATCACATTTGACTCTTAAATGGGAACTAGTACTTCAATTTTTATAAGAAATGAGCTTCCTCTAAAGTTCATATTACCACCCCTTCCATAAGGGGATTATATGCTTCCTGTCTCTTTGGGCTGTTTTGAACAAAATGGCTATCTGAAAATGTTCATCGGATTCGTTTGGGGAACAGAGAATGTAAGGGAGGGGGCTATTTGCCCTCCATCACACTTTACTCTTAAAAGCAAACTAGAACTTTAAATTTCTGATCAAATGAGCTTCCTATAAAGTTCACACTACCACCCCTTCTCTAGGGACCTTATATAATCCCGGGGCATAACTTACAACCCTTGCCGCAGATTATGGAGGGTTGTGTCAGCCCCATAGGCCTTGTTATGTGATCTTAGGACTGCTTTTGAACAAATGGCTAAGTCAAAATTTCCATTGGATCCGTTTGGAGAAATAAACCGGGGAGGGGGTAGTTACCTTCCAATCACTTTGACTCTTAAAAAGGGTACTAGAGATTCTGAGTTACAACCCAATAAGCCCAATAAGTTTATACGACAATCCTTTCCATTAAAAAAACTTATGTGCTCCGGGGGCATAACTCAAACCCCTTGCCCTGAGGGTTCTGGGGGGTTTAATCTTCAAATACATAAATACTGGACATTTCAACTACGTTGAGCAGGATGGCTATCTCAAAATTTTTATTGGATATATTTGGGGAAATGATAAGCGTGGGGAGGTTTGGTTGCCCTTCAATCACTTTCGAGTCTTGAAAAGGGCGCTTGAACTTACTATTTCCAATCGAATGAGCCCTTTCCGAAGTTTATCCAACAACTCCTTTTATACGAAGTACTCTGGTATAAGACAACCCCCCCCCAAAAAAAAAAAATTGTGTCCACATCGCTCTTTACATAGACAGCGCAATGGCGCTGCCTATGCTTTCGAATGCTTAAGACAGTACGGCTAATTATTTATTTCAAAGACATCCCTCTAGTCTAGCAATTGACACTTAAGAGGAGAAACAAATAGGATAAAAGACTCGGGGGACTTGGGAGAGTTCAAGGAATATTTTTCCAAGCTGAAAAATTTAAAAGTATTTAACAAGCGTTATCCATATTACCAAATAAGTATCGTTGATATTTGCATAAAATGAATGATTTTTTTTTTCAAGCTATGAATCACAGAGAAGAGCTCAGACTATAATGGAGAAAACCCGAAGAACCGGATGGTGGCAAAAAATAAATAAAAATAAATCAATAAATAATTCAAAAAAAAATCTAGATGTGAGTTAAGAAACCCAAAATAGGGAACCCTGGGGAAGAATAATAGTTGACAATATTTATTTCTAAAACTGCTGTGACCAGCTATGAAAGATCTAGGTTTACCTTTTTGTCTTCAGAAAGCTTGAAATTAAATGAATTGAACCTTAGGAAGTTGGGTGGGTGAAATTCATGTTGAAACTATAGTTTGAATGGTATTTTATATGACCAAGAATTGGTCTCGGGAGAAAGATTAGGTAATGAGGTAATTTGCAAACAAAGCAACGAACAATAGAATACAAGGTGATTATATTGGAATATCTTGGCAATAACGTGTCATGAAAAGATTAATGAAGGACAAAGTCCCAAGACGGGTTACTGCGTAGAACGACTTCCATTATGTGGAAATCACACGGTCCTTTGTTTTCTAGTAGTGGTAGTGAAAACTAGAGAAAAGGCAGGTCAAAGGACAATGATCTGTGTTTTAGTCTTACAAATTAACAAGGAGAGTTCAAGGTTGAATATGTTTCCCTTCTAAAATATAAAACAAAGGTTTTTTATGGATATATAAGAGTGAGCTTGAAACTTATAAAAAGCAGTAAAATAGCTTATACATGATCTATAATCTATAATAAGCAAAAATTACAATGAATTAAGAAATGAAATATACAATGAACTGGAGTTCCTAGGGACAATTGCTGGTCATTGTTTTGTAACTAAATGTCAAAAAAAATTGTCTTGCTACATACAGTATGGCATAAATACCCTCCAAAGCTGAGGGTGCCCATTGTATTTTCCTGAAAACTCAATAGATTCCTTAAACTAAAAGCTTTGTTTACACAACTAATTTTGGTTTGTACTATTGAATAGAATCTATTTAAAAAGAAGGAAAAACCGTTGAGATTTTAATGGTTCTTAGACCGTTAAAACTGGATGGATTGTTAAAAATATACTGACACAAAATAAAATCCTTAATACTAATCAAATTAGAATTTAATTATCTAATATTACGGCGAAAGAAACTGTTACAAAAAAATACATAAGCAAAAATGTCACCCTAGCTTTTTCAGAGGGTTCGAGAGGCAGTGACATCTCACTTTATATTCATTTATATTCAGTTTATAGTTTATATTCATTATATTCATTCTGCATTCAACTTTGCATGTCCGTGTAACTTGTGTTCGTTTTCTATCTCATTTTTTCATTGATTATAATTTCGACTCGTTTATCAGACTCTTCTTAGAGAGTAAACTAATTTCAGTCTGTTTTAGTTTCAAAATTTGCTCTATAACTTTGATGAAAAGATTAGGTTTATAACATTTCAATTGCCGTTCTTTTTTAATCGGCAATTTTTATTTACACTAATCTTGCTAACGCTGCCCAATAAGTTTTATTTAGTAATAGCACCTAACGTTAATCAATAGCAGAAACGTGACAGCGGCGGTCACATTTGGGGCAGTCATGGTAGGACGAACTGTTGTGAGTCTAGTCAGGGTAGGAATTGTCTTGGTCAGAACAACAAAGAAGATATAGACGTATTAAGAAGGGCCAGATTAAGAGTATTGACGGTAGTAGTTGTCTATGTAATAGGATCAGAAGTTTTGGTAGGGGGGGGGGGGGCTACGGACAGTCGTAGATTTTCACTTTTCACTTAAGCCATTTATGGAGATATATACTTACAGTTTAGTTTGGCTGTGTGGCTCTACAATGCAACATTTGCTATAAATTTAAAGTAGATAAGCTTAGAGATCATTTAACACCAGCCCTGGGGAAAATAAAACGCCATTTTGAAATATGTAGACTAGACACCGTGTTTTTATTTTGGTATTCTAATAGTTCATGATTAGTCTCAGATATGTAATGAATGACTTCAGAAATGCTAGATTATCATCTTTGGTGAAAACAAAAGATTATTTATAAGACTCTTATGTACTCACCCGGCTTAAATTTTAAGTTTCTCTGTTGTATTATCAGCCTTTGTTAGAAATTTATGGTTGACTCGCTTATCACGCCTTAAAGACGAACTATGGGGGAAATAAAACATCCTTTATACAATATTCACTCGCCATAGGTGATGTTGGAATAATATATAGTAGCATTAGCCTCAGATTTGAAATGATCAAGCTCGTGAATTACGAACTCTACTGCATATCAAACACCTATTTCGATCTTGTACTCCTGTTTTGAAAAATTAGCATTAGATTTCTGATGTAGAACCTAAAGGTTATTAAAGACTAAAACTAGACACTATTTATGAATTACCCCTAAATCACATTAATATGTTAAACAGTGTCAACTTAGGTGCAAATCAAACACAATTTGTGAAATGCATACTTGTAATAGGCATACCTTGATTTTAGAATATGATATTGCAAAATTAGTCTTAGATTTGTAATAAAAAAGGCTTATGAATCCTTAAATACCAAATTTTTTTAAAATCAAATATCTTTCATGAAATTTGAACTTACCATGTTTTGACTTCAAACTTTCGTTACGCAAAATTAGGCTCAGATTTGAAAGAAACGACGTCAAAAATTACTGAATGCCTGGATAAGACACAGTTTTAAAGTATGTGCTTATTGTTTCTTGATTTGAAACCCTCTAAATTGTAATATTTATTTTTAATGAAAAAGGTCAAAATAACCTTAAATAACAACTACGGGGCATATGAAACGGCATTAGTGGATTTTAAGGCAGTCATACTGAAAACTTAAGAATTGATATAAAAGTTTATTACTATTCCCTTAATAATCCTTGAGTGATCACGAGAAGAAAGAGCCACGACGTGTCTATTTCTGCGAATTTTGTGATGGGGAGATATGGAAGGGGAGCAGTCCCATTCTACTTTTGGTCCCCTCGTCACTTAAGAGGTAAAATCCTTGTGTGAATTTAATTTCAGATTTAACTGTTTTAAATGAGCAATATAAATAATTTGGAGCTCTTACCCAGGGACGAGGGCTCAACAAACGTCAAACTTTAACACTACTTCGAAAATTTTCTTGTTTATTACTTTTATTATTTGCTTATTTATTTGGAACTTATGCAATTGTAATATTTGTATTACATTTTTAAAAAATCCTTAAATACTTACTTGTGTAAAAATCAAGCTATGTGTTTAGCCCACAAATCTTGATTGTCATTTTTGATTTAAATAATTTTTAACTGTTAATGTATAATCAACCATAACAAATCCCTACCCGACTGATTTTGTATCGAAAGAGGCACAATACACCTCTAGATCTAATGCCAGAGTTGGGGGTTGCTATGGGTATGAGTCCAGGAGCCTCACTTTAAGCTCTTCGTTAAAACAGATTGAAAAACTCCTACTGCTCTGATTTTAACAAGGTGTAACATTTCCACTCTTCTATTTTAAATTATGCTGTCCATGAAACCTCGGTTCCATATTAGTTCCATATGTTCCATATGTGCATAGTTCTCTGTCCTTTCCCGAGGAAACTACTACTACTACTAATAACTCACTGCAGCACCAAGCCGCCTGAGGCCAACACAGCTACGCACGCTCCTCCTCCAACCTAATCTATTTAAAGCCTCCCTCTTTACACCCTCCCAGGAAGTTCCCATTTCCTTTAAATCCTTATTTATGACATCCTCCCAACCCAGACAAGGACGACCTGCTTTCCGTGTAGCCCCAGACGGCTGGCCAAAAAGGACAATCTTCGGTAATCTGTCATCCTTCATCCGTAGAACGTGGCCTAGCCATCTCAACCTTTCTTTCATTATAGCCCCAGAAAGCGGGATTGAACCACACTTTTCGTACAACCTACTGTTTGAAATACGGTCAGTCAGCCGGGTACCCAGAACAATCCGTAGGCAATTTCTCTGGAAAACATCTAGTAAATTTTCATCTGCTTTTCGGAGTGTCCATGCTTCAGAGCCATATTTGACCACTGTCATCACTGTAGCTTCCAATATTCTAATCTTGGTTTGTAGGCTTATCTTTCTATTCTTCCAAACTTTTTTTAACTGTGAAAAAACACCCTGAGCTTTAGCTATTCTACTTTTAACATCTTCACTGCTCCCACCATCTTTACTAATAATACTACCAAGGTAACTGAAGCTCCCAACCTGATCAATCTTTTCGTTACATAAGGTCACCTGTTCATCTTCACTTAATCCTAACCTTAGTGACTTAGTCTTCCTAACATTAATTTTCAAGCCTATTTTAGCACCCTGAACTCGTAAAACCTCTAAAAATTCATTCATTTTGCTCACACTTTCATCTAAAATGCTTAAATCATCAGCATAATCTAAGTCCAGGAGCGTTCTTCCTCCCCATTTGATTCCATGGTCTCCAATTGCCTTTCCTGTGCTCCTTAAGACGAAGTCCATCAAAATGATCCATATAAAGGGGGATAGAACACAACCCTGCTTAACTCCTGATTTAATACAAAACCAGTTGCTAACCTCATTTCCTACCTTAACCGCAGCAGTATTATTCTCGTACATAGCGCAAATCACTTTAATGTATTTTTCTGGTATACCATATAACGATAAGACCTTTGTTAACGCTGTTCTATCAACAGAATCGAAAGCTTGCTCATAATCGATAAAACTAAGGACCAAAGGTGTTTGACAACGAAGGGACTTCTCAATTATTAACCTAAGAGTGAAAACATGGTCGACACATCCTCTACCTTTTCTAAAACCGCATTGTTCTTCCCTTAAAACTTTGTCTACCGCATGTCTCAGTCTAAAAAGTATCATATTACTCAGTAATTTGCTACCTACAGAGACCAGACTAATGCCTCGATAATTCCGACATTCACTCTTGTCACCTTTCTTATACAGTGGTTTAATTAAGGTTTTCCTAAAATCATTGGGTACTTCCCCTTTTTCAAAAATCATGTTCATAATCTTCAGTAGCTTATTCCTAACCTCAGAGCCACCATATTTAAGGAACTCATTAATCATACTATCAGCACCTGGGGCCTTATTATTTTTTAATCCTTCTAGTACTGTCGCTAATTCTTCCTCACTAAACAAATCTTCCTTCACATCCAAGGTATCACAAACTTTTTCATTTTCATCTATATCTTTTCCTGCAACTGTATCTCGGTTTAGCACATTCTCAAAATGTTCCACCCATCTTTCTTTAACTTTTTCCTTATCACTAATTGTGACCCCATTTCTATCTTTAACTGGGACTAGTCCGGATCGGCTACTCCCTTTCAATTTATTAACATGCCAGTATAATATTTTACTATTATGCCGTCTAGCCGCATCTTCCAGATCCTCAGCAATTTTATCCATCGCCTCCATTTCACATCTCCTTAGTTCATATTTTAAAGCTTTCTCCACTTTCTTTACATTCCTTTTGTTTTCATACGACCTATCGCTCAGATAATTCTTATACAAACCCCTTCTACTCTCTATTAAACCTAAAGCTTTTTCACTAATATTCCTAGTTGCTGTCTTAGCACTCTTCCCTAGGACACCATCAGCAACTTCACAAATTGTTTTTCTGAAATTATTCCATCCATCTTCCACATTGTCAAATTTTAAACCCTCAAGTTTAGTACTCAACTGTTCCTGGAATTTTTTTTCTCAAATTTTCATCCTGAAGTCTACCAACATCATAACTTTCCGGGAGGGAGTTACTCTTCCGAAATTTCAGCTTTAAATTAACCTTAGACACTACTAGATGGTGATCTTTACTTTTAACATCAATAACGGCACTCCTATACACCCTAGTATCTTGTATTGATCCTGCTAGTCTTCTGTTTACAATAACATAATCAATAAGGTTTGCTGTCTTACCATCACGTGAATACCATGTCAACTTATGGGCCATTTTGTGACCAAACACCGTATTGGTTATAACTAGGTTGTTATACCTACAAAATTGCAAAAGCCTATAGCCATTACTGTTTTCTTTTCCTACACCAAAATTACCTAGGCTAGGATACCATCTATCCCTATTTCTACCAACCTGGGCATTAAAATCTCCTAGCAAAAACACCATATTTCTACCTGGTACCCTGTCTATTTGCTCCTGTAACTGTAAGTAAAATTCATCTGAGTCACTAGTATCTCCATCAGTTGGTTCAATATTGAGTAGAAAACCTTCATTTTGTAGGAACAGAGCCCTTACTTTGCCCCAACGGTAGCCCACTATTACTTGCTGAAGATATTGATAGTAAAGCCGATAAATTATTATTAAAGCTTTTCCTAAGACTTCTGAGCTGTTTTAACTTTTCAGACGTTCGTGATAAGGAACTAGAAGTAAGGAGAAATCCGGCTCAATAGTAGCAGAAACTCTAAAAAACGGAATTCGATATCAATAGATACACACATGGAATTGGCTAAAAAGCCAAAGTAAAAACGCTGATTCCAAGTAATTTGCCAGAGAAAATTTGCTTATTTCAAAAAAAGGGGGGAAACATCCTCAAAAGTCAAGAAATCTTAACAAAAATCGCATCATTTGATTCAGCGTATCAGAGAACCCTACCGTAGAGGCTCTTAGCACCCGCTGGAAAAATGTGGAATTTTGTTTTTTATTCTAGAAGAAAGATCACTAATGTATGTGTTTTTGCTTTTTTATTCCAGAAATAATCATATCAAACTAATGGTCCTGGAATATCGGGAGAGGATTCATTCAAACGGAAATCGAAAGTTCTAGAGTCCTTTTTAAGTAACCAAAGCTATTTGACGGCAGCTAGTCCCCTCACACACCTCTTTCTCCACAAAGACGTCCGATCAAGATTTTGAGACATTTTTTTTCGGCAAAGCTGAAAGGTTGAATAAATATGCCTTCGGGGAAAGGGCTGTAAGTCATGAAATTTCCTCGTTGTTTACGTATGGAATTTGTTAATGGGAAGTATATAGACACTTCTGTGGGGGAAAGGTTTTCCTCTTGGACAATTTTCCGTAGGGATGGATATTTCCGGGTGTGAATTTCCAGGGTAAATTTTATGCAGGGAAATTTTCTATGACTCCTTTACGAACCTCTTTTTATATGTCTTACTTTCTCTTTGCCAGTTCAATTTTACATGTGGTGATGTCTAGGGGGAATTGTTGGGGGAAATTTTTCATTGGAGTTGGAGTTCTCTGGATGATTATTCTGTTGGGGGAGGGGAATTTTCCGTGGGAGAAATTCTTCATGGTGGAAATTTTCCTCTGGGACAGCTTCCTACTGAGGGTGGGATTTTCTGGAAAAAATTCTTCAAAGGATTAGAGGGTTCCGCTATCATTTGAAAAAAGATTAAAAATAAAAGTCTTTTTCAAATGGAAGTATGCTAAAGAGATTAGGATGAAATCGTGCACAAGAAATTTTCAAAGGGGGAATTTTCAACTAGGATGGAATTTTCGGGAAAGAAGGGGGGTAATTTCAGGGAGGGTAAATTAAGAAAGAAAAAAATTCCTTGAAGGGATATTCTGTGATATTCCATACACAAATTTCCACGCAACATCTCCACATGTAACAGCTGAGTCGGCAAAGAGAAGCAAAGGAAACCAAAAAACGTGTAGGAATTATAACAAACTCCTCCGTGTAAAACTCCTCTTAAAAGTTTATGCATGGTTTTTCTGACCTTCAACAATGCTGAACAAAATGGTGGTATATATATATACATACATACATATATATATATATATATATATATATATATATATATATATATATATATATATATATATATATATATATATATATATATATATATATCAAGCATTGGGGATATTTGGAATAAAACTTTTAAAATCGAAGTCGGGGGCCTTCTTTTGTAACTGTTTTCAAACAAACGGCAAAACCCCTGGGAAATTAAGCAAATGCAATGCGATATTTATAGGTCGTCACATGCCAACCTTGTAAAAGAATGCAACAAACGTTAGGTATGTTTACGAGATGCTCTACCAACCTCCCTCTCTCACTCTCTCTCCCTCTCTCTCTCTCTCTCTCTCTCTCTCTTTCTCTCTCTCTTTCTCTCTCTCTCTCTCTCTTTCCCTTTCTTCCCCCTCCATTCTCTCTCTCTCCCTCGCTCTCTCTCACTGTCTCACTTCATAAAAGCACTTTCAGGTCTAAATTTCTTCAAATCCTCACCATAAGGCTTAATGTTCCGTCTGGGTTGTAGAAGGTTGGACGATTTGGCTTCAAATCCGGCTCTGCTTCAGAAAATGGAACTTGATAGGGCTCAAGCATTCTTATTTTCCCCCATCTATTGAAAAACAATATCACAGCACCAATCCATAGTAAAAATACGACTAATACTATCCCAATTTCTTCGGTGGTTATGAACTCAGTTCCAATCTGTGTACCATGCAAAAAAGTACGGTTGCTGGGAGGTTCAATTTCTTGAATAGTGGCTGTCTCACTTTTAGATACATTGATACTTGTATTCTCGTGAGTCATTCCACGTAACCTAAAAATAAGAAAACCCCTGGGTTTACACATACATAACTTTTCTTGCAAAATATTATTATCTGGAAATCGGACTCGAAAGTCATGTTCATGTTAATCACCCCCATTTGTATCCAGTGTTATTCTACTATTCCAAGGAATCGTGAATAAGGAACTTCAATGGAGAGAAGATGCATATTTTCTAGTATTATTTAAAAAAAGATCAGGAATTAAATAAAAAAGAATTTTTTCTTCAACTGAGATCAAGGAGCAAGATTAACACTTAAAACGAAAAGAAAATTTTTTCGTATATGAGGGGTATGCTCCCTCCTCAATATATCGCCCTTTACGCTAAGTTTTAATTTTTGTCCTAATTCCTTAATAACAACTCCTGAAATACAAGAGCTGTTTAATTAGAATAGGAAGCTTTCTCAAAAGTGCTAAGAACTTTAGTGCGAAGAGCGAGATATTAAGGAGGGGGTATCTCCTCTCAAATAGGGAACAGTTTATGTTCGTTTTGAGTTTCAATGTTGCTCCTTGCTTTCAATTGAAAGAACATGCTTTTTTAATAAATTAAAAAGAAAGATAAATTAGTCATCACATAAAATTGTTTAAGGAGACAGGCTGCATTAACTGCTGGTGAAAAAAATTAATACCCAATCTAATTCGTGAATGATCTTTCATTTTCGTCAGTCGTCAGGTAACTTCAAAAAGTTAGTTTTTTCCTTTTCCACTTTGTTCTTTTCCTTTTTCACATGTTTTAGCTTTTCCTTTTCACGTTAGTCTTTTCCTTTTCCACGTGTTTTAGCGGACATCTTTGTCAAAATATATACTTTATCTTTTCGTTTTCCTCACCGGGCAAAAATCATCCTTATTCAGTTTTTATTGCTTATTTTTTGTCTTCTTCTTCTTTTTTTTTGGGGGGGGGGGGGTACGTCTATTTCTGAAAGCACTTAGTTGAAAAAGACATCGTTCTACTTCGATACGCTCAGTTTGACTGCTTCTTCTCAAAAATACATTTATAGGGCTTATATTTAATCAGTTATAGGATTTATTTAGCCAAACATAACAAGATAAACCATTATCGTCTTCAAGTAATCCCGGAAAACACGGCTCCCCTTATGTGGAAAATTAACTGCCCCACGGAAAATTCGTCCACGGAGAAATTCTCCCACTTAAAATATCATCCTTGAAAATCCCCCTCTTGGATAATTCCATCCTCGCTGAAAATTCCCCCAGAAAATGTCTTACGGACGATTTTGCCAGAAAATTCTCTTAGCATACTTTCATTTGAAAAGGATTTTAAGGATTTTGTTTTAGGATCTTTTTTCTCATTTTTTTCTGCACTTGACAAATTTGGTAATTGTTTAACTGTTTACGGGCAACTCTGAAGACTTGCCAAACAGAATCAGGCAAGTTTGTAACAGGCATTTTAACTAAGTTGGTAAGGCAAGAACAACAAGAAACTCACAACAAGGCAACGAAGCTTATCAATTTCTTTAAAAAAAAATGATAATGTCGCTCGAACTCTATTGCTGTAAATGCTGTCTCCAAACTTTTGCTTTTAAGGTTTTGGTTAATTCTGGTCAATTTATTTTGGGATCATTTTAATTCCAACTGTGCTAGTAATCAAACAGTTCGTGGTAACGAACTATAGTAAGGAGCGACGCGGCTCAATAGTAAACGAAACTCTAAAAAAAGGGATTTTGATATTAATAGATAAAACATCAAAAGTACCGGATTTTTATGCTGATATTAAATATATAAGTCTTATCAAATTCAGTCTTACTCATCAAAAGTTACGAGCCTGAGCAAATTTACCTTGTTTTGGAAAATGGGGGAAACACCCCCAAAAAGTCAAACGATCTTAACAGAAATCACACCATCGCATTCAGCGTATCAAAGAACCGTACTGTAGAATTTTCAAGCTCTTATCTACGAAAATGTGGAACTTAGTAATTTTTGCCAGAAGACCGATCATGGGTGCGTGTTTATTTGTTTGTTGTTTTTTTTGTTTTTTTTTTCCAGGGTGATCCCATCGACCAAGTGTTCTTAGATTGTCGCGAGAGGGCTCATTATTACGGAAATAAAAACTTCTAGTGTCCTTTTTAAGTGACCAAAAAAATTGGAGGGCACCTAGGCCCCCTCCCACGCTCATTTTTCCCCAAAGTCAACGTATCAAAATTTTGAGATAGCCATTTTGTTCATCATAGTCAAAAAACATAATAACTATGTCTTTGGGGCTGACTTATTCCCCCACAGTCCCCGGGGGAGGGGCTGCAAGTTACAAACTTTGACCAGTGTTTGCTTACATTAATGGTTATTTGGAAGTGTACAGTCCTTTTCAGAGGGATTTTTTGGTTGGGGGGTAGGGGCTACGTGGGAGGATCTTCCCTTGGAGAAATATGTCATGGGAGAAGAGAAATTGCATGAAGGGGGCGCAGGATTTTCTAGCATAATTTTTTTTTAAAATGAAAAAATCAATAATAAAAATAATATAATAATAATAAAAATAATAATAATAATAATAATAATAATAATAATAATAATAATAATAATAATAATAATAATAATAATAATAATAATAATAATAATAATAATAATAATAATAATAATAATAATAATAATAATTTATTCCAGAAAAGCCCGTGGGCCATAGGAAATTTACAAAACAAAAAACAAACAACAAATTAACTACATTAAATTAATACTATTTAAAGAAAACGCTCCCGATGTGCCGCTGCAATCCTTACAAATCTTGCTATCCTTTTAATACTCAGGAAATTTGTCTCTTTCATTCTATCTACCATCCATATCTCATTCAATTTTACTTTACCATACATCTCTCGCCTCCACTCATTCAATTCGACATATTCACATAAAAAATGTATTAAACTTTCATCCTGAGATCCACACATAGGACAAGCAATAGATTCTACCTTCTCCCCTTTTCTCCCTCGATACTTCCTTTTCTCCCCAATAAAAAATCCATTTCCCCTCTAATCCAAATAAGCCTTCGAATCCTCTCTACTTAACCCAACCTTCCAAAATACCTCCTCCCCCCAACTACCCTTTATCTGTGTATACAATTTTGACGACCCTGAACGATCCAGACTTGCCCACCATATCTGTATTTCTTGGTTCTTCGACCTCTCTTATACCTCCCTTGTTACTATTTCCTCCATACCCATAATCCCCTTTCCTTCATTCCACCATTCCCCTATTTCACACTTATCTAAGATATCCTTAATCTCCGCCGGCCACCCTGTTTTACTATTTTGTCTCAATGCCTCTAAGTATGCTGCCTTTGCTACCATAAATCCCTGCATACCCAGTATCCTAACCCAATGTCTCACCATGGTTACTAGCCTCATAGATCGCAGCGATACTAGCCCTAAATCCCCCTGGATTACCAAATTACTAAACGAATCCCATAGTCCTAACATCCTCTTATAATATCTCATCATAGCCACCTCAAGTTTTGGACCTTTACGATAGCCCCAGATCTCGGCTCCATAATGCATCACCGGTACTATCTTACTTGTCCAAATCCTTTTATGTACTCTAGTGTCTCTCGCCCGTCTAAAACTACTCCTCGCTATTTCACCGCTAATATACCTCCCCCTTGCATTCGCTAGATCCAGATGCCCACTGAATTTCCCATTACTAGTAAACTTTACGCCAAGGTAAACAAATTCATTATTCACTGATATAGTTTCACCTTTAAAGAAAAAATTCCATTGTTCCATGTTCCACTGAAAGTAAGGACCAGCATCAAAACTTAAAACGAACAGAGATTATTACGCATATATTGCATATACGCATATATATGTTCATCTCTTCCTAACTACCTCACTCTTTACGCTAAATTATTTTAGGGGGTATTTTAGGTATTTTAGGATTCAGGGGAATGTCATTCATTGACAGGGGGATGTCTTTCTGATGTCATTCATTCAAATCCTCCACGCTTTTTTTGCTTGACAGTATCTTAAATCAAAAACGGTAAATCAAGTACATGGTAAACGATAAAAAATCAAATAAACGGCAAATCATTTTTGATTTAAGGTCGAATTCCATTCATTCAAATTCTTACGCTTTTTTTGCTCAACAGTATCTCAAATCAAAAACGGTAAAAGCATATATTTATGCCTCTTTTTTTATCCCTCTACTTTTTTTTAAAGTATGTGTCGCAAAAATTACCTGTCCATCAAAATGACAGTAAAAAATCAAATAAATGGTAAATCATTTTTGATTTAAGGTCGAATACCATTCACTCAAATTCTTCACACTTTTTTGCTCGACAGAATCTTAAATCAAATACATGTTAAACGATAAAACATTAAAAGTAAACATTAAACGTACAAGAATAAAAACAAAAGATATAAAATATATGCATTTAACGTTTTTGATTTAAGATACTGTCAAGCATAAAAAGCGGAAGAATTTGAATGAATGGCATTCGACCTTAAATCGAAAATGATCTAGCGGTTATTTGATTTTTTACCGTCATTTTTTTATGGACAGGAACTTCTTGTGACACATACATTTTAAAAGTAGAAGAAGAATTTTAAAAAAAAAGTATGAATATATGCGTTTACCGTTTTTGGTTTAAGATACTATCGAGTAAAACAAAACGCTAAGAATTGGAATGAATGGCATTCAACCTTAAATCAAAAATAATTTACCGTTTATTTGATGTTTTATCGTTTACCATATATTTGATTTAAGATTCTGTCGAGCAAAAAAAGCGTGATAATATACCATTATATCAAAATAATATACCATTTATTTGTTTTTTTACCGTCGCTTTTACTTACAGGATTTCTTGTGACGCATGGTTTTTAAAAATAAAAGAAAAAAGTGGAAGAATAAAAACATACGATATAAAATATATGCGTTTACCATTTTTGAGTTAAGATACTGTCGAGCAAAACAAAACGCTAAAAATTTGAATGAATGACTTTCGACCTTAAATCGAAAATGATAAACCGGTTATTTGATTTTTTAACGTTATTTTTTATGGACAGGAAATTCTTGTGACACATACATTTTAAAAGTAGAAGAAGAATTTTAAAAAAAAAGGTATGAATATGTGCGTAATCTGAATGAATGGCATTCGACCTTAAATCAAAAATGATTTGCCGTATATTTGATTTTTACCGTTGTCTTTTATGGACGGAAAATTCTTGTGGCACATACTTTTTAAAAGAAGTAGAAGAATAAAAAAAAGGTATAAATGTATGCACTTACCGTTTATGATTTAGCCTAAGATACTGTTGGGCAAAAAAAGTGTTAAGAATTTGAATGAATTGCATTCGATCTTAAATCAAAATGATTCACCGTTTATTTGATTTTTACCGTTTACTGTATATCGGATTTACCGTTTTTGATTTAAGATACTGTCGGAAAAAAATCGTAAAGAATTTAATGAATGGCATTCGATCTTCCTGTTAATACTAAGGATATACTTACAAGGGGAAGGTAAGTCCCAAGTGCTCACCAGACGTTTTTTTTCTAGAAAACTTTAAACTATAAAAATGTTGCGATATTTGATTTTTTACTAAAGTTGCGCCTTTTTTTATTCTTTTTGCCTTTTTTTTCAAACTGACATAAAGTCAATATTTTATTCAAAATTTTTATCGAGTCATAACTATTGGAACTAAATTATGGTAGCAATAACTGAACTTTACTTGCTTGAAAATTGCTTAGTTTAATTACCAATTAGAGACAAACTGAGTTCCACATCCCTCATATCCACTGTCCACCCTTGTAATTTATTTTGCCAAAATGTAAATAGACCCTTAAATTCTTTACAGGACATCAGTGGAGTAAACTGAGGGTGGAATATGTACCCCCAGATTTCTCTCTCCCCTTAGATTTTGAAAAATACAATTGGTCCCCTCCCCTTTAAGTTTCAGTGAATTGACACCCCTGCAAGCATTGGACCCTTGTGAGGATTAGTATCATATATTTATTTTCCAGCTAATTCTTTCTTAATAAATCTTATGCTATCTTGAATTTTGGACTTTTATTTTGTAAAATAAATCTGAGATTTTACCTTCTTTAACTCACATTGAAAACTTGCTACATATCTCAAAACCAAATCTC
Source organism: Artemia franciscana (assembly GCF_032884065.1). Classification (NCBI taxonomy): domain Eukaryota; kingdom Metazoa; phylum Arthropoda; class Branchiopoda; order Anostraca; family Artemiidae; genus Artemia; species Artemia franciscana. Next base: position 18,582,188 of record NC_088863.1, read on the forward strand.
TTTTCTTTTCTCTCTTTCTATTTCCATAGAAAGCCACAAGAGAACTGAACAATAACACAGACAATCTGTGAAATACAGGTATAAGCGCACGAATCAAATAGAGAGATCATCTCTCCTTTCAGTGCGCACAAGATGAAATATCTATTCAATTTGCAGATCTGAAAGCCTTACTAATGAAACACAGTCCAAAAAATACTCTATAGATTGAGTGATTCAGCTGGTTTGGCTGTAAAAATCGTAGGATGGAATTTTTATCCTAGGAGTTAATTTCATACTTGAAGGAATTTTCTACTTTTGTTATTTTTATGGAAGCTAGAATTTCTCTAGAGTGGTTGAATCTTTCCTTTGGGATGTTCAGCGCTGCCGTCTTTGTATTATGGAAGAGGTTGTATTTGAATTATGATGAATGTTTCGGAATAACTGAGATTTGTTGTATTTTTAAGGGAAGTTGATTTACAACATTAATAATTTACACAATTAAAAAAAAATTTGTTAAATATTTGGGAGATATAGTCCAAAAACTGAGTTTGATGTCAGGCAGTTTTAGAGGGAAACAGAGGGGTAACTTACCCCTCTGACGGTTATAATGATTTTGTAACTTTTGAATTTTTTTTTTTATTATAATAAAATAGAGGGCACAGTTGGCAGTAAGTAAAAGCAAATTGAATCCGAAATTTATATTTTTTCCCATATCTTCATCACTATTCCTTGAAAATAAAAGTAAGTAAAGTAAATAAAAAGTAAGAAAATAAAACCAAACCAAACCAAAGGATTAGAAGCAATCAATCTGACAAGATTATTAAAAATCTTACTGAGACTAAAGTGAGAATAATCAGATTTAAACGAATATGAAATATTTTCAATCAACAAAATTTTTAATAAATGAAAATTTGGCAAATTTGACCTGAAAAATTGTGTGAATTAACGATCCACAAATGAGAACCATAATTGGTATATTATTATCTTTAACTGGAATTCTGGTTTTTCAGCTTTCAATCTTTTTTTTTTTTTGTTCGTGCCTGATGAGGGAAGGCTTTCAAATAAAGGATCAATATTTTATAATGTTCTTGTTTTACTGTATGGAAGTAATGAACTCTATTTAATTTTTTAACAATTTATGATATGGAAAATATTTAGTAATGGTATAATAATTTTAGTCAGGCCTTATATATAAAATGAAAAATGTGGTTCAATCTTACTTTCTAAGGGTATAATAATAGAAAGCTCGAGATGGCTAAGTCAGGTTTTACAGATGATTTCTAATCTCAGTTTAAAATTTTTTAATTCAGAACTTATTATTTTATAAAATTTTTGAGCTTGGAAAACTGATGAAAGGGAAATCAAGTTCGCAACTGTAAAAAAAAAATTTTGTTATTTAAAAAAAAATTAACAGCTACAACTAATTATAAAACCTAAATAAGGATACTGGTTCTATTTATTTTGCTTATCTTTGTTTTATTTGTTTGTTAGGCCAGAACCGTCACTGTATGATATTACCACCTCCATGGAGTTGAAAAAAAATGACACAAACAATTAGTTTAGAAGCAGAAGATAATGAAAATCAGATGAGGCCCAAAGGTTGGAGTAAAGGATATTCGACGTCATGATCATAAGAGTGAAATTATAACAAACGGCTTCATTTACAAGGGCAGAAGGCCCGAGTCCGTTCGTAGCACTAGAATATACCGAAAGACCGGCAGAGCTATTTTCTATTCAAAAGGCCAAGCTAGTTTTTAATTAATTGAATCAATAACTAAAACAATCATTTTGCATAAAAAGTTAAGTAATATTTATGGTTACCACAACTTAGTTAGGCTAAAGCTCCTCAACCAAAAGCAAACTTGGTACGTTTTAAAATATCCCTAGAAGAGGTTACGTTCTGTTCAACCAAAAATACTCTATAAATATCTCTAAAGAATCCCTATTAGAGGTCAAGTCTTGTTGAACTAAAATAAGAATTACTTTCACGTCATTTAGAATTTTACCATCAGTAGCAAATTTCCTCGAAGTCGACAAACATCTTTAGGAACACCTTTCCCACCGCCTTGAAAAATGGCAGTCCCCCTAGAATATTTTTGAGATTTTTTTTTTTTTAATCTTCTTTAGTAAAGAAAAAAATATAAATGGTCGCTCCCTATATATAAATACTAATCTGTAATAAATATAAATATTATTACCGAATAATATTTTGAAGGGACAAAATGTAGTTTTGATTGAATACAGGTTTTACTGTTTTGAAGAATCAATTGCAAAGTTTCTCAATGGTCATACATGCCGCTATAAGGTATTCAACGATTTCACACAAGGGACAATGAGAATCCATATATAGAAGCCTGCTGCGTTCCATTTCTGACATGACTTAAGAAATAATACGATTGAAATACACGATTCAATCGATGGTTCAGAGCAAACTGTCCAATGGTTTATGTGTTGTCCAAAATATTCCCAATGGTTCAGTGTGTAGGAATTTATAGTAGCCTCTAGTGCAGTTTAAAATCCAGATCGGATTTACGGTTATACCACAACAAGTATACACGTACGGATTTACTTCAGGGGAGCACAAAAGTCGGGCCAAACTGCTAATCCTACTATCAAGTCAATGCACCTCCAACTAGCCTTAGGCCAGTGCAGCTGCGCACACTCCTCTTGCCACATCCCCCCTTATTTGGACACGACTTGCTATTCGCTTGGTCCCAAATGGATGGCTAAAAATCACAATCTTTGGCAATCTGTCATCCTTCATTCGTAAAACATGACCTCGCCATCCTAATCTTTCTTTCATTATAGCTCTGGAAATTAGGATTGAACCGCATTTTTTGTGAAGCTTGATATACGGTCTGTCAATAGAGTCGAAAAAAGGGTGAAATGTGGGAAAAGCATAGTAAATTATCGAAAGTCTTAAAAGCATTTGAGATGTCAAGAAGAAATCCCTTCCCCTTGCGTACTTGAAAGACTTGCTCCAAGGTCATTCTGGCTATAAATAACGTAACGAAGACAAAAACAAACAAGAGCTAAGAGCTCATATGGCACTTGTGACGAAGTCGGAAGAGCCGAGAGCTCATATGGTACGAGGTTGGAAGAGCCAAGAGCTCATTTGGTACTTGTGAGAAGGTCAGAACCTAAAGAATCCTAAAGAACCTAATGAAATACCTCATTTTTATAATCTTTCAGAATTAACCCTCGCCCCCACTCCCCCAAAGAGAGCGGATCCGCCCTTCCAACTCCCCCGAATGTCACAGGATCTGGTCGGAATTTGAAATTAGAACTTTATAGCACAAGATCCTTCTAAATATCAAATTTCATTTAAGATCTGGTCACCCTTTCGTAAGTTACAAATACCTCAATTTTCAAAATTACCTCCCCCCTCCCAATTCCACCAAAGAGAGCAGATCCGGTCCAGTTATGTCAGTCACGTATCTTAGACAGGTTTCTATTCTTCCCATCCAGTTTCATCCTGATCTCACCGCTTTAAGTATTTTCTAAGATTTCCGGTCCCCCCAACTGCCCCCCCCCCAATTACGTTTGATCCGGTTGAGATTTAAAATAAGATATCGGAGTTACGAGGTCCTTCTAAATATGAAGTTTCATGAAGATCCGATCACTCCTTCGTAAGTTAAAAATACGTTATTTTTCTTATTTTTCAGAATTATCCCCCCCCCCCGCAATTGAGCGGATCCGTTCCAATTATGTAAATTACGTATGCAAGACTTTTGCTTATTTTTCCAACCAAGTTTCATCCCAATCCCTCCAATCTAAGCGTTTCCCATCATTTTAGGTCTCCCCACCCCAAACTTCCCCCAATGTCACCAGATCCGGTCAGGATTTAAAATAAGAGCTTTGAGCCACGATATCCTTCTAAAAATCAAATTTCATGGAGATCCAATCACCCGTTCGTAAGTTAAAAATACCTCATTTTTTCTAATTTTTCAGAATTACCCCCCCCCCCCCAACTACCCAAAAGAGAGCGGATCCGTTCCGTTTATGTCAATCATCTATCTAGGACTCGTGTTTATTTTTCCCACCATGTTTCATCCCGATCCCTCCACTCTAAGTGTTTTCCAAGTTTTAGGTTTCCCCCTCCCAACTCCCCGCCCCCATCACCAGATCCGGTCGGGATTTAAAATATGAGCTCTAAGACACGATATCCTTCTAAACATCAAATTTCATTGAGATCCGATCACCCGTTCGTAAGTTGAAAATACCTCATTTTTCTAATTTTTAAGACTTACTCCCCCCCCCCCAACTACCCCAAAGAGAGCAAATAAGTTCCGATCATGTCAACCATGTATCTAGGACTTGCGCTTATTTTTCCCATCAAGTTTCATCCCGATCCCTCTACTCTAAGTGTTTTCCAAGATTTTAGGTTTCCCCCCTCCAACTCCCCCCAATGTCATCAGACCCAGTCGGGATTTAAAATAAGAGCTCTGAGACACAATATCATTCCAAACATCAAATTTCATTAAGATCCAATCACCCGCTCATAAGTTCAAAATACTTCATTTTTTCTATTTTTCCGAATTAACCGGCCCCTACTCCCCCCCCCCCCCCCCAGATAGTCAAATCGGGAAAACGACTATTTCTAATTTAATCTGGTCCGGTCCCTGATACGCTTGCCAAATTTCATCGTCCTAGCTTACCTGGAAGTGCCTAAAGTAGCAAAACCGGGACTTTAGGTTTTCCCCCTCCAACTCCCCCCAATGTCATCAGATCCGGTCGGGATTTAAAATAAGAGCTCTAAGACACAATATCATTCCAAACATCAAATTTCATTAAGATCCAAATACCCGCTGATAAGTTAAAAATACTTCATTTTTTCTATTTTTTGCGAATTAACCGGGCCCCCACTCCCCCCCAGATGGTCAAATCGGGAAAACGACTATTTCTAATTTAATCTGGTCCGGTCCCTGATACGCTTGCCAAATTTCATCGTCCTAGCTTACCTGGAAGTGCCTAAAGTAGCAAAACCGGGACCGACAGACCGACAGACAGACCGACAGAATTGGCGACTGCTATATGTCACTTGGTTAATACCAAGTGCCATAAAAAGATAAAAACGACGATGAAATTTTCAGCCAGAGATTTACGAAAACAAAGCGGAGATTTTGGCCAGAACACTCTACACTAAAGAACAAATCCGAACTGGCCGTAAGATCTGCTAGTTTTACATAAAAGCTAAACCGGCCGTAAAATCTACTTTGTTCTGTTATTCAACGGCTCAACAGATATGCTCGTTGTTGTTTAGTTGATTTTTTTGTTCTTCGTTTTTCCGTATGAATTTACAAGAGCCAACGTTCTTCAAAAGGTCTTGATTGATCAACGAAATTAAGAAAATTATTTAATCCAACAGGCTTTTCACTATTCGCATCATTTGGAAGACAAGGTCACAATTACTGGAGGACAAAACATTTCATCTTTCAAGAACAAATCCCTCCCCCCGCCTCCGTACTTGCCAGAGTAGGTTCTAATACCACAATGGGTATATAAGCATGAAAAAAAAAGAAAAAAAGACAAAACAAACAGAGAGCATTTTTCAGCCAATGAATTAGAAAAATAAAGCAGATATTTCGGCCAAGACCTTTACCTCCATACTCAAGAATAAATACCAAACTTGACATAATTCATTATTCATTATTTACTCGCTGAAAAAATATTCCCGCTGTTGTTTTTTCTTTTTTTTTTTTTTCTCCGTTTATCCGTACGTACTTACCAGAGCTAATATACTTGAAACGGTCTTGATTGGTCAACGAAAGTAACAAAATTACCTTCTTATCCCAGCAGACTTTTCACCATTTTTCGCATTACTTGAAGCGTTTTTTTCGGATTGCACTCAAATCCATTAGGTAGGTACGAAATTCATAGATATCTCCTTCAGAATTCGAACTGATACATTCATGGTATACGAAAAACTATTCAAATTAAAAAATCGAATAGGAGAAACAACTATGAGGATACTTTTCAGCAAGATAATGACCTTTTTAGCAGTTCATGTTTATATTTTTATTCTTAAATATTTCAAACGGTTAGTTTTTTCTCTTATATTAGGTATCTTTGTTTTCTTAGTACCTATTTGAGACCTTTACGTTTTTGCAGTTGGATTCAACTCCAACCTTTTAGATAATTTATAAGTTATATTTATAATATAATAATATTTATAATTAACTAGCTGTTGGGGTGGCGCTTCGTGCCACCCCAACGCTTAGTTGGTGGGGGAGTTTCGCGCCATTCCCTGTGTCCCCGTCGTCATTTATATATCCCCCCTGTGCCCCCCGGCATCCCCGTTGTAGTTGTGTCCCTGTAGTCATATATATTTCCTGAATCCCGGTCGTCATTTGTGTCCCGGTGTCCCAGTCTGTAATTTCTCTTTGAGTGTCCCGGTCGTCATTTATATTCCCTGTGTCCCGGTGTCCCGCTCGTTATTTGTGTCCCGGTCTGTAATTTCTCTTTGAGTGTCCCGGTCGTCATTTATATTCCCTGTGTCCATTTATATTCCCTGTGTCCCGGTCGTCATTTGTGTCCCGGTCTGTAATTTCTCTTTGAGTGTCCCGGTCTGTAGTGTCATCTTATAATGACGTCATATACAAAGCCTTATATACTTATATCTTGCGAATATACAACATTCTTCGCTGTCCCATTGTCTATGCATATAAATAGATTGTCAGGTTTACCGACTCTTGAACATGCAACATATAATTGTCCATGGGAAAAAAAAATCCGTATTCAGATCTATACCTCATTATTCTAATGATTGCCCTTGAACATTCCCTGTGTCCCGGTCGTCATTTATATATCCCCCGTGTGCCCCCTCCCTCCGGCGTCCCCGTTTTAGTTGTGTCCCTGTGTCCCACTCGTTATTTATATTCCTTGTGTCCCGGTCGTCATTTGTGTCCCGTTGTCCCGATCTGTAATTTCGCCAGTCGAAAAACATGACGTCAGTCGATAAACAACTTCATGACGGGATAATGCTCAATCCTCATAATGACGTCAGTCAGCAGACACACAGACAAACAACTTATTTATATATATATACTAGCTGTTGGGGTGGCGCTTCGCGCCACCCCAACACCTAGTTGGTGGGGGCGCTTCGCACCCCCCAAGCCCCCCCGCGCGCGTAAGTCGTTACGCGCCACTGTAGTTGTGTCCCTATGTCCCACCTGTGAATATAGATAGATATATATATATATATATATATATATATATATATATATATATATATATATATATATATATATATATATATGTTTTTAACTACGTAAAACTTGCGAATATACAACATTCTTTGCTGTCCCATTGTCTGTGCATATAAATAGATTGTCAGGTTTACCGACTCTTGAACATGCAACATATAATGGTCCATGGGAAAACAATCCGTATTCAGATCTATACCACATGATTCTAATGATTGCCCTTGCGCTTTGTTGATGGTGATTGCTAATCGACCATACCCTGAGTCGCCATCGTCATTTATATATCCCCCTGTGCACCCCGGCGTCCCCTTTGTAGTTATGTCCCTGTGTCCCGGTCGTCATTTATATTCCCTGTGTCCCGGTCGTCATTTGTGTCCCGGTGTCCCAGTCTGTGATTTCTCTTTGAGCGTCCCGGGCGTCATTTATATTCCTTGTGTCCCGGTCGTCATTTATATCCCCCTGTGCCCCCGGCGTCCCCGTTGTAGTTGTGTCATTTATATTCCCTGTGTCCCGGTCGTCATCCCGGTATACATTCGTTTTTGAATTGGTATATGATGAAATAAATTTTTAATTTTTTCCCTTTTTTTCCTTTTAGTTTTTTTTTAATTGGTTTTGACCTTTTTTTAGGTTTTTTAGTTTTTTTTCTTTTTCCTTTTTAGTTTTTTTTTGAAGTTTTTATCTTTTTAGTTTTTTATTTTTATTTATATTTTTTTAGTTTTCTTTTTCTCCTTTATTTTTCAGTTTTTTTCCTTTTTTTAGTTTTTTTTCTTTTTTAGTTCTTTTAGTTTTTACCTTTTTTAGTTTTTTTTAGTTTTTTAGATGAAAATTTTTTTTAGTTTTTTACCTTTTTTTCTTTTTAGTTTTTTATTGGTTTTTACCTTTTTTTTAGCTTTTTTAGTTTTTTTTCGTTTTTTCTTTTTACTTTTTTTTTAGTTTTTATCTTTTTTATTTTTTTTTTATTTTTATTCTTAATTTTATTAGTTTTCTTTTTCTCTTCTATTTTTCAGTTTTTTCCTTTTTTTTAGTTTTTTTTTAGTTTTTAGTTTTTTAAGTTTTTTTTCCTTTTTTTAGTTTCTTTAGTTTTTCGGCTTTTTTATTTTTTTATTAGTTTTTAGATTTTTTTGTAGTTTTTGCCTTTTTTTAGTTTTTTCAGTTTTTTTTTAGTTTTTAGTTTTTTACCTTTTTTAGCCTAACCAGGATTTGAACCTGGGACCTTCATTCTCCGTTCTGACACCCTCTCTCACCGAGTGACTACTCCAGCATGTTCATTTCCCTGTGTCCCCGTCGTCATTTATAAATCCCCCCTGTGTCCCTGTTGTCATTTATATTTCCTGTGTCCCGGTCGCAATTGGTGTCCCGGTGTCCCAGTCTGTAATTTCTCTTTGGGTGTCCCGGTCGTCATTTATATTCCCTGTGTCCATTTATATTCCGTGTCCCGGTCGAAGCCTTATATACTTATATCTTGCGAATATACAACATTCTTCGCTGTCCCATTGTCTGTGCATATAAATAGATTGTCAGGTTTACCGACCCTTGAACATGCAACATATAATTGTCCATGGGAAAAAAAATCCGTATTCAGATCTATACCTCATTATTCTAATGATTGCCCTTGAACATTCCCTGTGTCCCGGTCGTCATTTATATATACCCCTGTGCCCCCCCCCCCGGCGTCCCCGTTTTAGTTGTGTCCCTGTGTCTCGGTCGTTATTTATATTCCCTGTGTCCCGGTCGTTATTTGTGTCCCGCTCTGTAATTTCTCTTTGAGTGTCCCGGTCGTCATTTATATCCCCTGTGTCCCGGTCTTCATTTGTGTCCAGTTGTCCCGATCTGTAATTTCGTCAGTAGACAAACATGACATCAGTCGACAAACAACTTCATAACGGAATAATGCTCAATCCTCATAATGACGTCAGTCGACACACAAACATGACGTCAGTAGACAGATACACAGACAAACAACTTATTTTTACATATATAGATATAATTATATATTTATATAATAATATTAATAAGATAATATTCATAATTTAGATAATTTAAATTAGATAATTTAGATTTGGACATAAATACATGCCCTAAACTCATACTGGCATCCTTCGACAGTTAATCTAGAACTAGGATTTCCTCTAGAATATATCTCTAAAACTAAAATTAATAAAATTCTAGTTAATTGACTTCTTGCTATCTCGGAAAGGGTTTAGATTAGGAAAATGAAACTTTCAGGGATGGGTCTACAGGCTAAAGTATGTCCCGGGAAGGTAATCTAAAATACCCACCTCCACTCCTTCTCCCTCTAGAGGGCCCTGAAATTTGCCTACATGACAGGTCTATACCTATTGAAATTTTGACAAAACAACATTTTACCTTAATTTTCAATTACTAGTTGCCTTTTCTCTGCCTTTAGTTCTGAAAATGCAATTCCTGTTATTTGAGTAGAATTTGAGCCACATCAATGTTTTTTTTTCTTCAAAACTTAGGAAATGTATTTGCATATCTTTAAACCCTTATAAATTGGGATTGAGCAAAGTTGTGAAGCTGAAAACAATTTTGTTGTACTTCAATTAAGTAGAAAATCTATTTTGCAAGGTTTCACTTTTATAACACACACATTTTTAAAAGTCATCAAAGTTCAGGGCCCTCTAGAGGGAGAAGATGTGGAGGTAGGAACTTCAAAATACCTTCCCGGGATATACTTTAGCCTGTAGAACCATCCCTGAAAGTTTCATTTTCCTAGCCTAAACCCTTTCTGAGATAGCAAGAAGTCAATTAACTAGAATTTTACCCTAAAATTTCCTGCATAAAAAATCAACATAGCAAGTTCTTTTTTCACTCTTTTCTTAAAACAAAGTCTATTCAAAGCTTGCAATATATTCATTTATTTAAAGCTTATGTTTGTTTGAACAATTAAATTTCATTTTGAAAACGAAAATTAATTTCATGGTTAAACCCATGTTACGAACAGAAGGAAAAAAAATTGCCTCTGAACCCAAATGAACAAAACTACCCAATTTCTGGTCCTTTATGAAAGTGGATATTTGGCATTTACATTAATGAATAGATATGCAGGGTTCATTATGAAGGTGGATCACATCCCATTTTCGACACTACCAATGGTCGAGCTATACCTTAAGAGCAACATTCATCCAAAAAATGTCATATAAAAATATTTGAAAAGCTTTTTCGGTATTTCAGACCCTAATTCGTAAAACTGTGACATTAAAATATACTTTTTAAGCTTTCAACCCTCCTCCCCCATAAAGTATAAAAACCTATGGAAAAATACACACTCTCAGTTATAAATTGGATGAGAATAACATTTTTAATAATTCATGAAAATGCTAAAATTTTAGAATTAAATGAAAACTGCAGAAAATCTTAGCGATTCTGGATGTTCCTTCGTCACATTTCTTCTATCCTTGAGCAGCACTCATATTGCACGTTTAGTCTAAACAGATTCGTCCAGATGAAAAGGGGCTAGGGGATGAACTCACACTCTTTCATATTGATGAAAATATTCTTTTCAAGCTTTCAACCCTCCTCCCCCATGAAGTATAAAAACCTATGCAAAAATGCAGACTTTCAGTTATATATCGGATAAGAATAAGCTTCTTAATAATTCATGAAAAGGCTAAAATTTTAGAATTAAATGAAAACTGCAGAAAATCTTAGCGATTCTAGACGTTCCTTTGTTACATTTCCTTCCATCCTTGCGCAGCACCCATATTGCACGTTTAGTCTAAATAGATTCCTCCAGATGAAAATGGGCTAGGGGATGAACTCACACTCTTTCACATCTCGTTTTGATCTTAGACTATCTTGCTTTCACACACATACACACAAAATGTAATATAGATAAAATTTCGATAACTAAAAGAGCTATACAGTAACTAATCTACTTAGATGTAAAGTAGAAGAATATCTACTAATAGTAGACCTAATTAGTATTAAACCCTATTAGTATCTACTAATAGTAGAAGATTTCGATAACTAAAAGAGCTATACAGTAACTAATCTACTTAGATGCAAAGTAGAAGAATGTTAGATGCAAAGTAGTAGTATAAGAGTATCTACTAATAGTAGACCTAATTAGTGTTAGACTCTATTAGTATCTATTAATAGTAGAAGGTTTCGATAACTAAAACAGCTATACAGCAACTAATCTACTTAGATGCAAAGTAGATGAGTATCTACTAATAGTAGACCTAATTAGTATTAGACCCTATTAGTATCTACTAATAGTAGAAGATTTCGATAACTAAAAGAGCTATACAGCAACTAATCTACTTAGATGCAAAGTAGAAGAGTATCTACTAATAGTAGACCTAATTAGTATTAGACCCTATTAGTATCTACTAATAGTAGAAGATTTCGATAACTAAAAGAGCTATACAGTAACTAATCTACTTAGATGCAAAGTAGAAGAATGTTAGATGCAAAGTAGCAGTAGAAGAATATCTACTAATAGTAGACACTCCACTTAACAGAAACTTAGAATCTCCAAGTCCATTCATGAACAATGTTTTAATTAAGGATCAATCTGAAGATTCCAGAATTTGCTGAAGCTCCCCAAAAAATACATGAATTTCTTTCATATCTATAGCAGACCAAATCCCCCTAGCAGCTTTCTTTGTTCTCACCTTTTACCAGACAAACTATTAAATTCATCTTAGCAAACTGGTATTACAATCATTTATTAGTTTTACGCAATTATACCTAAAATTGAGGGTTTCAATTTAGTCACATAAGTTTGTCAGCCTATAATTCTATCTCCTTTAACATTTATATATCATTTTATTTCGATAGGAAGGCGGGGGGGGGGGTGAAAACAGGGCAAACAATTGACAAATTATAAGAAAACAAAGGAGAATCGTGAAAATATGGAGATTTCGAAAACCCTAAGATCATCTCCTTCCTGGTTGCCAGTCATGAAAGACAAGAATCAATCAAAGTCGCTGTATTAATAAAAACATTAAATTTACAAAATAGGCATCCGTTGAAAATAACTCGATCTTAGAAAAAAAATCCGTTAGAACGAAAAATATATCAAAATAAAATAACAAAACTTGAAAGTTCCTCTTTGAAAGTCTAGACGACTGACACATAAGAAAACTGATTCCATCATATAAAATCAAGGTTTTCTTCTATCATCTTTTCGTGAAGCCTGAAAAATAACAAATATATTAGTAAATATAAAATAAAAAACATCAAAATTGTGCTTGATTTTCCAATTTTTCTATCTATAAAGAAGAAAGGATAACAAAATAGTTTTTAAAGATTCTGAAATGCATTAAGGAATGGGATGGAAGGGTTTGGTAATAGACATATTTTCGAAACGTTTTTAAACACAGATAAAATAACTGTTAAAGCCAGATCATTTTGACATGGCAAATATACAAGATTTTTAAAATCATGCTTTACACTCTCTCTCTCTAAGGATTTTCGAAATACTATACCAGAGTTGCCACGAGTTAAAATAATGGTATCCATCACAGTAACTTGCTGCAATTTCGCTTAAACTGATTACCATGACAATAAACCTTAATAGAGGAGTATTTATGGGACAGCTTTCTTCCCACTATCAGTTACCACGATCAGAACATAATCAGATCATCTGAAGCTTAATCTCGCTATCTTGATCTTTCTTTCATTATAGCTCTGGAAATTAAGATCGAACCGTTTTTTTTGTGAAGCTTGATATACGGTCTGTCAAAGGAGTCGAAAAGAGTGAATTCTGCGAAAAGTACAGTAAATTATCGAAAGTTTATAAAGCTTTTGAGGTGTCAAGAAGAACTCCCTTCCCCATGCGTACTTGCAAGACTTGCTCCAAGGCGATACTGGCTATAAATAACGTAACGAAGACAAAAACAACGAGGAAATTTTTTAGCTAGAAATTTACAAAAACAAAGCAGAGATTTCAGCCAGAACCTTCACTTCTGCACTCAAGAATAAAATCCAAACTGGCTGTAATATCTGCTAGTTTTGCATAAAAACCAAACTGGGCGTAACACCTACTTTGCTTACTTTGTCTTGACAATGAACTTTGGAGGAGTATTTATGGAAGGAGTATATTATGGGAGGAGTATTTATGGAAACGCTTTGGTCCCATTATTAGTTACCATGATCAGAACCAGATCAGATCATGTGAAATGATCTTTAAAAAAGCTGATGTCCAAAAAGCCAGCGTGCAAATACAGAGAAAAAAAGCTATTATTCAAAGACTTTTGTTTCCTTTTACTGGCTTATATATTAAGTCAGAGGCAACGCTGCCTTTCAATTTGTAAATTAGAAAGAAATGAAAATGCTTAAACTTTAATTAAAATCGTTTAACTAAGATCAATTAAGCTTTTAATTAAGATCGGTATCGGGCTTAGGGTTCCTCACACAATAACCAATAAGGTTTTAAAAAGGTTGAGTTTTTTGTCTCTCCAGAAATTCCATTCCCATGAAAGTCCACATTTACTGCTACAGATTTATTCTCCTCTCCAAATATAACGAATACTTTGATTGGGTTGCAAAAACACGTCATTAAAAATATACCAGTATAACTAAGGCTAAAGAATAGTTTTTAACATAAAATTCCTGTTTTTATCTTTGGTGTAATTTCTTTCAACATGTGTTTTTCTCATCTCTCTATTTCCACAATTTCCCTTTTTTCTTCGGTGTAATTCCTTTAAATCTCTCTTTCTATCTATTCTTTCTTTTTCGAAAATGTCTTTTTTCTCATTAGTGTATTTACTTTAAATCGACACCTTTTATGCGCCGAAAACATTATATAGAAAAATATAACTTTATAAACGTTTTAAAACGAGCCAAGAACCTCAACTATCAAATGATGAAATAGAAAATAATAATGATAAAAAGCATTTGAAAGAAACATATTATACCGCGTTCTTTCTGATAGATCTCCTGGTCTTTGGTTCAACAGTTCTAGTTCATTTTGACGGGATCGCAATAATAAATACTTAGGAGTGAGAAAATACAGAATATACTTACTGAAGTGGCTATTGTCATTTTTATCTTATTATTATTCCTAATTTCATTGTACTGAGTATTCTCAAACACCTGATTTCCCCGCTTTTCTTTTACAGCAAATCATCACAAGATCTCAAATGACTGGCGAATCTCCTTTGAAGGAGTTAAGAGAAAACGTCCCTTTGAAGATAATTCAAAACATTACAGTAACAAACTAAGTAAAATCTCATTACAGTAAAATCTCCTTTGAAGGAGTTAAGAGATATACTTTTAGAGAAAACGTCCCTTTGAAGATCATTCCAAATCAAGCTTGTATTTTAAACACAACTTCAATACTGTTTTATCATTGTTTTAATGTGCACAATTCTTAAACGTTATTAGTTGCATCCCACTTGCAAAAGCATCAAACTTTCGTCTGCATTTTAACCAATCAGATTGGGGTATATTAATATACATTCACTCGAAAACCCCATCCGTACTCTAATTGGTTGAAAATCCGACAAGAGTTATGACTTTTACAGAAAGAATTGCTTATTGTATTGCTTGTTGATATTAGTCACACAAGCTCACGATATCCTAATTCTTAATGGTTTCTAGCATGCTATGTTGTGCCTTTTGTGGAAATATACACTATAAGGTACATTATTATAATGATGACGTGGAAAATAACGATCACTATCCTAAAAAAAAAAGTTTACAAAACAACTTGTACTTTGCTAATATTATGTTTTCATTGAAACTAAAAATAATGGATGGTAATTACGTCAGAAATAAATTTTTATAGGGAGGGGGTTTTCTTAATCCTAGATGACATTGTCTCTTTTTAAAACATTCATATCTAGGCAATCGCAAATCCAACAAAAAACGAAAAATGAAAATGATCACAAATGTTTTGCAATGTTTGAGACAAAAAAAACTTAGCTTTTCTTTACTCTTTTATTCACATACCTTAAACAGGCATGTGGAATTCTTTTATGTCTACTACTCTGTTTTCCTTGACAGCCCAAAACATTTAAGATAATTATTATAAAGATCAATTTAATATTTAAAAAAATATTAGATACTATATATACATATTATATTATCATATTATTATTTTATCACTATATTATAGTATCTTATATTTTTATATGGTATACACTTATATTATAATTGAATATTTTTATATTACATACTGAGCTAATTAGGTTTAACCATTCCTACAGTGAAATGGAAAGTAGAAAGGTGTGGCGTTTCCTTTCTTGCCAAAAACAGCCAGAAGGACTAAATCTTGTAAAAATAAAAAAAGAGCAAAAGACTAACAATTAATTTTAGAAAAACGAAATAAATCTTAGTGCACCAATAATAAAAATGTTTGAAACGACTATAAAGCCTAATCGATGTTAATATTGGCTGCCTTGTATGAATCTTTAAACGTTAAACATTAAATAATTACAAACGTCAAATAAAGGTATATAACAAAAACGTATATTAACATTAAACGTTAAACAAACATTAAAAAGTTTAACACTTCTATAAAAATTGAATATCCTCAAATTTTTCAGTTGACTTTTTCTTTAATGATACTAAACAAGTTTCAAACTTAATTGCTTTATCTCTCCCTTTGTCAAATTTTTATGCTCGCAACTTTCCCTTTAGACCCATAAACAGAACTCCTTTCAGAGGGGGGCAATAAATTCTTAATCTTCAGGCATGCAGAAGGGTAGCCAATTTTTACACTAGAAATTTCACATTCAGGCTTATAAACATATTTTTTTCAGGGGACGAGGGGGGGGGGTTCATAGGGTGAATATAGGATTTTATCAAGATTTGATTATTCGGGCATTAAGAGAGGGGTTGTATCTACTCCTCCCTGTGTACATACTCGTTATCGTTCCTCATTTAAGCTAAAAATAAATATAATTAATAGATTTCAATTTGTCTCCTTACTTACTCTCATTTGGCTGCAATCCGGAAGCATTCATTCCATAATGACCAAATAATCGAGCTAATGCTGAACGAACGCCTGTTGTGCCCAGGCGGCTATCTGATTCAAAATTGTTGCGATTTGCAGTCTGACCTGAAAATAGAAGAACACAAACTGAATCAACAAAACGCACTTGCTTCTGTATTTGTTATTTTATAACGACAAACTTTTATCCTTAAATGCTAATAGTAAACAGAAAGTGCTAGCAAGGGCCAAAAAATAAATTGATTCCTCGACATTTTCCTCATTATGGGGTGAGGGTTAAAAAAAAGAAACTTTAAAAAACTAACGCATCAAAAATTTGTTTATATTCACTTTTTTTACCTTTTTACGAGTCGGACAGACATTTCCTCATTTGATATTGATCTCAGACGTATCTTTTATAGTAGAGGCATACCACGCAAGAGTATGAAAAATATTTTTGGGGACCCCTCTTTCCCAGGATATATTCGAATGCAAGTTATTTCTTTTTTAGTAACTCTAGAGTGTGTAAAGGGTGAATATCTATAATCACAAAATAAATTATATATTTTTCACCAATTAAGGTTACAATTGCGTATACCTTGTAACGACAAACTTTTATCCTTATATGCTAATAATAAGTAGAAAGGGCTAGTAAGGGCCAAAAGTAAAACTGATCCAGGGTTGTTTTTTTTTTACCATCAATGAGAAAATCTAAGTGTTATATTTTGGATATCAGTTTGACCAATTTCTTTCTATGGTTATTTGAACTTTTAAATAATCCACTAGTAACATCAAAAATAGTTTTACACAATTTAGAAATCATTTGACCCTTTCTGCAGAAAAGGCCAAAATGACCCAATAGAAAGTGATCCCTATTATATGTCTACTAATAACGGCATTGCATTAATAAGAACGGATGAAAATTTGTAGGCTTCGGATATTTTCATTCGTCAAAACGGTCAAACAAAGGCATTTTGTTGGAAACTTTTTATAAATTTTGAGGATTGTGTGTCTATACGTTTGCTTTGGGAGGTGTCAACGATATGGAGTAAAATGCAGTTTTAGGCCACAGTTTCTCCAGAAGGGTTCCTTCAGGCCAGTCTTAGCAGGAAGAGTTCTCGAACATTATTACGGTTTACACCCTGATCTTAAATTAAGATGACAGAAAACAATTAGTCAAAAATTTCTATTTTAAACACATTTATATGTTTCTTATCAAGATGGCGATTTATTTTCTACATCTGTTAAAATTCAACTCGCTGATGAATTAATATTCGAAGATGATTTAAAACTTCAATAAGAAAAAATTAACTTAATGAATTACATTTTCACAAAAGCTGTATTTCACGACTGCCTAATAAAATTTGCGACCAGACCTTGTTAAAGTCGAGCGCCGCCAAGTAACCTAGTTCTAGTTCATACGAAACCATCTTTTTTTTTTTTTTTACTTTCACTCCCAGTTAAAAACTTGTATTTTAAACATGTCTATACTCCATACCATCATGATGATTGGTATGCATTAAAAAATATGTCCCGCCACCAAATAAGCAAAATCCGTTCTATTGGTTTTCAGCATTCCACTGTAAAATTAACATATTACGCCTCATTCCAAGTCCAGACTTGACATGCAACAATACCAAGTTCTTCAAATATTTTCCAGAGATAGAGATTTGCCAGAATCAACGATTAAAGAGCTCCATACTCAAAATTACTTTATTCATTACGTATTGCTAGTAGTACAGATGAATTGTATTGCCCAACTCTAACAGTACAAAGACAGTAAAGAATGGAGTATAACTTTACTAATGAACGAACAGCTTAAATTAATACATCATTTGCCTATTATAGGGTTAGTTTTGAACTTACATAAGACGTTTCAACTTTTAATCCAATTGATTGGTTAAAGATGGCGGAGTAAAACCCGAAAAAACAATGCAGGGCATACCCAATACTCCAAGAATGACAATCTAAAGGCGGTCCAAGTATAAAGTCACCAACAATTATTAAGGACAAAATACGAGGTTTTTACAGGCAGTGAAGAAAAGCCATTTTATCTGTATTTAGTTTATCAGTGGTGGACTGAATTATTTTATGTGCGTGTTTGGCTACAAGGGCTAGCTACTTGGCCACAATTGCACTATTTCTGCCACAATTATCACAGTTTGCGAATAAATTTGGCAGAGTTTAAATGGACTATAATCAAGTATGATACTGTTGCAGTGATTCCATTGCCAAACTAACTTTATTTTAGCATCAAGTTACTTTTTAATATCTACATCTATCCGCAATATCTACCATTTGTCCTTCTGCCTCGTTCATTTTTCCCTTCTCCATCTATACTGTAGTGTATTAACGTTTGGCTTGGTACATTTGCTTCCATTGTCCGGTGTCTAAAGTTTGTTTGGCTTGGTACATTTGCTTCCATTATCCGGTGTCCAAAGTAACGTTTGGCTTGGTACATTTGCTTCGATTGCTCGGTGTCTAAAGTTACGTTTGGCTTAGTACATTTGCTTCCATTGTCCGGTCTGTACTAGTTCTACAAAATAACGCTGTTCGGTTGTTGGTTGGCCTACAACCACGGAATTCAGCACAGTACATCTATGAGCGAATAAGAATACTGCCAGCTTCTGGACTAGGAGCGTTATATACACTTCTGTTTAGTTTTATGCTACAACATGGTGCAGATCTTTTATGTTTTGATAGTTTAGCAAATTTGAGACCCTCGGTCCACGATTATTTCACTCAATCTTCTGCAGAGAATAATACTCCACTGATTGTTTTGCCCGAGATTTTCAGTGCTGCGGAGGGGAATTAAAAGTTGAAACCATCTTGATCAGAGTATTAAAAATATTAGTTATATTTCTTTGTTTAAGAGAGTAATTGAAGAGATCATTTTTAGTAAGTATGAATTTTAGTTTTTTTGTTGTTTTTTTTTGGGGGGGGGGCGATTGATTGCCTTGATAACCACCGACCAATATCAGGTGTTTTGACATCATAATAGTGGTTATGTTTTGTTCTGTGAATTGATAAATATTAAGATATCTACCAATAAATCCATTCGTGAACCAAAAGATCCGATGAAAAGAATAGAAGTGGTCCAAAAATTCATTTTTTCGGTTTTAACCCCTTCCTATAGAAAAATCCTATAACCCCTGACCCTATAAGGGTTGAACCTTTCCGGTTCTATGGATATCACCATGTCCATCTTGATAGGCTAACATATTAACCTTTGATCACAAACACCACACATCTAAGTACATCACTGTATTCTTGAGCTGAAATTTTTTAGGAGGCATTTTGAGGATTATTAATCTAAGAGCATTTTTTCATTGATTACCAGATTGTCATATTCTCACTAGACAGGGACAGCGTCAACATCATTTCACCCGTTATCATACGTCAAGGTCTTAAATTGATGTGCAAAATAACTGTAATTCGAATGGCCGCTATCACAGAGCAGGAGGCGTTGATTGTGAATAACATACCAATCAATAAATCTACCCGTGAAGACCTAAGGATAAAAGAAGTACTACAAAAAGAAATACAAAAGTATGTAACATCGAAGTCCAAGAGTAAGCCATTTTTATCCAGTCTTTCTGAGCTACTACTTGTAGCATGTAGTGACTGGTATGTGTTTAGTCCATTTCACATTCTCATTAGAAATGTTATTACCAGTTTGGACAGAATAATCTTGTTTACCGACCTTAATAAAAAGATCCTATACAAAACTTATTGAGTCTGATATAATATCTTTCTTGTTAAGAGATCCCAAGCACTGCTTTTGAGAAGACTATTGAGCCTCCTAAGATTTCTTTCTACTGTTGAGCCTCCAAGATTTCTTTCTACTATTGAGCCTCCTAAGATTTCTTTCTAAGTACTGTGTGGCACGACTCCTAAGAATAAAAGACTATTGAGCCTCCTAAGATTTCTTTCTATTACTGAGCCTCCTAAGATTTCTTTCTACTATTGAGCCTCCTAAGATTTCTTTCTACTATTGAGCCTCCTAAGATTTCTTTCTAAGTACTGATACTAAAGAAAGGGTTATGTCAAAATCACCATTTTAGAGAAATATTTGGTTTGCGTTATTTCTCAACTTAGCTTCACAGCAAAGTTCAATCAATCCTTTCCCCGTTATTATTTTTTTTCAAATAATTTCTCAGGAAAATATTTACGCAGCAAACATCTTAAATCTTGACGTTTTGCAAACAAAAAAAGGGAAGGAAAAAATATTGAACACAGAACAAAACAGACTTTAGAAGTAAACTGTGTCGAGATAGAGATCAGCCAGTATCTGTCTTGATACAGTTTACGTCAAAAGGTTAATTTTATTCAATATATAACTATTTTTTCTCTCCCCCCCTTTTTTTCAAGCACTAATGACGGCTTGTGGAGGTCCTTGCCGAAATATTTCGTTTTGGCTTCTAAATTATTTATTTATATATATATATATATATACATATATATATATATATATATAAATATATATATATATATATATATATATATATATATATATATATATATATATATATATATATATATACATACATATATACATCTTATCAAGTAATGTCTTCATTTTGATTTGTACAGCTTGAATTTAGAAACAAGAAATATACCTTCGACATTAAAAACGGCTTCGTTAACGTCCAAACGACCAGCGTTCATTTGTTGATGGGTTTTGGCAGATGCTGCAGACAATAACTGATTCTCTAGATTCTCCACCAGCTTTCGAGACTGGAAATCACTGGCATTCTTAAAGAGAACAGAAAACACATTAGGAAAATTACTAATACAATACAATACTTCATTCTAGCCAAAGACTACATTAAAAAACATAAAATAAGAAAAGAAAAGACAAATAGCTTATACATCTTCGAAAGGCTCAAAGAGCTTCTTCTAACACGCATCTTGGACTTGTGCTTATTCTTCCCACCAAGTTTCATCCTGATCTCTCCACTCTAAGCGTTTTCCAAGATTTCCGGTCTGCCCCCCAACTCCGCCCAATGACACTGGATCTGATCGGAATTTAAAATAAGAGATCTGAGTTACGAGGTCCTTCTAAGTATGAAATTTCAGTAAGATCCGATCACTCCTTCGTAAGTTAAAAATACCTCCTTTTTTCTAATTTTCCGAATTAGCCCTCCCCCACTCCCCCCCCCCCCAGATGGTTGAATCGGGAAAACGACTATTTCTAATTTAATCTGGGCTGGTCCCTGATACGCCAGCTAAGTTTCATTGTCCTAGCCTATCTGGATGTGCCTAAACCAGCAAAACCGGGACCGATAGACAGACAGACCGACAGAATTTGCGAAAGGCTATATGTCACTTGGTAAATAACCAAGTGCCATAAAAAGGGAATTTTTCAACAACAAAATATCGAAAAAGTTGTTTTTTATTAATAAAAGAGGGACAAAAATTTAGGGAAGACAAACGCCCCCTCATCCATCTAATTGGTGCTACTGATGATGGCTTTCAGGATTGGAGCGCTTAAACCGACAACCGACTAATTATTAGGTGAATATTCCACCTGAACAAAAATAAAGTAGACTGTATGATAGGTCCCGTTTGTAATTTTGGATTTTGTAAGGAATTTAAAATAATGTTATCTAAGGTTCAGAAAGCCCCTCCTCCTCATAAAACTCTATTTCTACTATCTATCGAACTTAGTTAAATCGGAAATACAATATCAGCAAAGTATAGATGGTAATGATCATCACAACTATGGCCATTCAAAATATTCAAAAGAATTCGTCGATTGAAAAAATGTTATAAGAGTGAAACAAGTTTTTTTTAACTAAAAGTAAGGAGCGACATTAAAACTTAAAACGACCAGAAATTACTTCGTATATGAAAGAGGCTGCTTCCTCATCAACGCCCCGCTCTTTACGCTAAAGTTTTTTACTGTTTTAAAAAGAAGAATTGAGAGAAAGAGTCAAACTTTAGCGTAAAGAGCGAGGCGTTGATGAGGAAGCAGCCTCTTTCATATACGAAGTAATTTCTGGTCGTTTTAAGTTTTAATGTTGCTCCTTACTTTTAGTTAAAAAAAACTTGTTTTTTTTATTTAATTATTAGTAAAAGATCTACGTAACTTATAAATTAGCTTACGTAAAGAACTTTTGTATTCTCATATTTTTATTACATATATGAGGGGGTTCGCCCCCTTGTCAGATCCTCGCTCTTTACACTAAAGCTTAAATTTTGTCCCAATTCATTAAGAATGACCCCAGAATTACAAAAGCCGTAGAAT